>NC_060272.1:67614683-67824238 GCF_021613505.1 Equus quagga | reverse complement strand
TACATTCTACAAATTTACCCTGTTTTCTTGTTTAGCTTCATATTAATTTAATACTAAGCTTTGCTTAAAAGAATATGATATGTATGTATATGTGTGAGTGTATGTCAGCAGTTTACATGGGTGTATACTGATAAATAAGAATTGTAGATGCATGGGGTGTGTGTGGATAAATAAATAAGAATTGTGGAAATGTGAAACATGAAGGTATTTCCAAAGGGAAATTTCTGTTCTCCTCATAATTCTTATAAGAAATACACTTAAAACATCCAGAAAAGGGAAATCAAGAAATTTACACATATTAGTTGAAGACTTTGTCTCTGTCATTGATTGTCAAACTAGGCCCTCAGAAGGTTATTTCTTAGTTCTTACTAAATCTTCTTCAAATATAATTATATATGTTAGTTTTGTAAATTAATTTTCTATATGACTGAATTTAGTTTTTCCCCAGATCTCAAATGTGTGCATATCACGTATACAACTATTTTCATTAATATGAAACGACTCTACACATGTTGGTTCTGTAATTTGTATACAGGAGAGACATACGAACGATAGCGGTTGGTTTAGAAGGAGGCATCACAAACACACTGGTTTCCTTGAATGTTATATAACAAATCAGTAAACTTTTTTTACTTTTTACTAATCCTTTTAAAAGCTTGGGAAACCATAAATTTTGTCATATGCTTGGGAAAACATTGGGTGACAAAACTTAATTTAAATCAATATGTGGCTGTTTGTTGTCTTTCTTTATCCCATTTAGTATAAATATTTATACATTTCTTTGCAGAGATTTTTCATGTCTTTGATTATGGAATACTAACCCAGATGCTACCAGGATTGATGCATAATACAAAGTAGCTGCACGATATTACTTTTCTAACATCCGAAGAATTGTGGTTTGCAGAACACGTTCAATCTCAAGGGTTTTGGATAAGATCCTTACTACTAACAGATAGTAGATCAAAGTTGCCATGAGACCTGGAGAGATCAGAAGGGAAATAAGAAAGTCAGGTGTTTGGATAAATGGAAATTTCTTTTCTCCAGATAATTTCAAATTAGGAATGGTAGTCTTGCCCATTTTTTGGTTTTGTGCCACAGCCAAAGATGTTTTTAGGTACAAAAGTTAAATACTCAGTAGAGTCAGCAGTATTCAAAAGGGAGGTCCAAGCAGGGTACATGGTGATTGTTAATGACCTTCCAGGTCACAGTTGAACATTCCACTGGGAGTTATTTCCTGTTATAGTTGTATAGGTTGACTTTCCCAAGCTAGCACTTCTAGCTAGCTGGGACTTCCAACTGAGTCCACTTCACTAATTATAATCTACATTCTTTCTGAGAAGCTACTTCTTTACAACCTCACTAGACTCTAGGCCTTACCACTATAACTGATTGGTTTCAAATTGTATTTAAGCAATATAATTTTGTCCATTTATCCTAAAGTTTAAAGATAGTAATTGCAGTAGATAACTGAGGCCTGTACAATACCTTAGAGAGTTAACCTGGAGCAGAAATGGAAGCTTCCTCTCAAAATACCTTTGTAACACATAAAAAAAGATTTTGAAAATTCTCCTGGTAGCTTACTATACTTAATGTTGAAGAGTTCCCACTGGCCTTTATTTTCATCCTAGTTGAAGCTAATTATAAATGCAGTAATCCAAAATTTAGGATAATTATGTGTCATGGAATAAGTGATAAAGGATTATAATTTTCATTATCAAACTTCTAAGTTAATATCCTTTGGTATGCTTTTTTATTTTTGGAAGTATTTGGTAAAAGTTGGAATCGAGAGCATCACTGAAGCATTTATTTCAGAAATGGTTCTGATTATCATATGATTATCATAGTTAGATAATTTAAATTTAGAGACTCTTTTTATTCAGTTACAAGCATTTATGGAAAACTCAGATGCCTCTAAAATATCCTTTTCCTTATTTGAAATTTTTATATGTAAATGCTACCAATGATACCATGATTTGTAGCTATGAAGTAACTAAAACACTGAGTCAATTGGTAATACAATTTTAATTTCTCTTTTTTCAAGTTAAAGGAAATAGTTATACAAATACCTTGTCTACCCTTAAATTCTGCCTCCCTTCCATTTATATTTGTTTTTGATTAGACAGAGCAAACCTAGACTAAAGTTAGACACTTTTAGGAGAAGTCTCTCTAATTGATTTATTTTCCTGGTGGATATTTGTTAAACAGTACAACTACCACTTTTGCTGCCAGGAGTTTTATTTTAGAGACCAGGAGTCTATTATAGATATTCTATTACAATATACAGCATATCAAAGTAACTTAAGGCTTATCTTCCTATTTGAACTATTTTATATTGTCATACCTAGAAAGATGTACCAGATGTAGGCATATGGTTCCAAAAAGGAAGAGATTATTTAATTTATGTATACGTCTTCATATAGCCAAGGACTGAAGAACTGAATACAGAAAATGTCTTTACTAATTATTTTCTGTCTTGCTCCCCATCACTGATGGATTTCTCTGTCTCCACCGAACACTTCAGCAGAACAGCATGCAGATCTGAAAGCGTTGCTTCTAGGAGCAGAAACTTATGTATTTCTTTACCTCTGAAGGAAAGGATTGTCTCCTCAGGACACAAGGGGGAATGACTTTCTCTCTCTTCTTCACTCCCTCCTTTATTCCCCTCATTCCTTCCTTCCCTCTTTATGGTCTTACAATAGAGCTTAAAATATGTATATGATCATCAATGAAAATTTATGTATCACAGTAAAGCTGTAATAGTATAAAACTTTGAGATTTTCTTTAGTTGTTATTATATTTTCCAAATCAAGTGAAAAGTGGTTCAGTTACAATTTACCAACAAATTCAAATAATTAATATAAATGTATTTTTCTTACTGTATGAACAGGAGTTCCAATGAATCACACTCCTGGTAAAAATGGGCAGTTTCTTTGTGCTGGTGGTTCTAGATGCTGAAAGCTCCTCCACATTACAGGTACACACATGAAAACACAGAGCACAAACTCAGTTCTTGGGAGATTTCCAAACCTATGCTAGACTTGGTTCTAGCTAGATCAGCACATTCTCTGCCAGATAATAATTTCTGATTTCTGCTCTTACCTTTCTTATTTTCTTTTTTCTGCTTTTATTAGGTTTACTTTGTTCTTCTTTTTCTAGTTTTTTGAGATGCAAGCTTAGGTCACTGGTTTTAGACCTTTCTTCTTTTCTCACATAAGCATTTAAAGCTATAAATTTCTTTCTGTGCACTGCCTTAGCTGCATCTCACATTTGTCATACTTTCATTACATAGTTTGAAATATTTTCTACTTTTTATTTCTTTAGTAACCTATGTGTTATTCTTGTGTGCCATTTAATTTACAAATATTTTGGGTATTCATAAATATCTTATTATTATTTATTCTCTTTTAATCAAAGAACATACTCCATATAATTTTAGTTATTTTAAATTTGGATTATTTGATGACCGGGAGTATATGGCATATTTTGGCAAAAATACCATGTTCCCTTGAAAATAATGTGCAATCTTTAATCATTGAGCATTGTGTTCTATAAGTTTAAATTAGGTCAGAGTGGTTCATAGTGTGGTTCAGATGGTCTGTCTTTACTGATTTTTTGTCTATTTGTTCTATCTATTGAAAGAGGGATATTAAAATCTCCTAATATCGTTGCAGGATTATCTATTTGTCCCCTTAATTCTGTCAATTTTGCTTCACATGTTTTGAGGCTCTGATATTAGCTAACTACACATGAAGATTATGTCTTCTTGAAGAATTGACCCCTTTATCAAGATTAAATATCCCTCTTTATTTCAGGTAATAATCTTTATTTTAAAGTATACTTTACATGATAATAACATCACCACTCCAGCTTCTTATGCTTATTATTTATAGATCTTTTTTCCATCCATTTATTTTCAACCCATGTGTCTTTACGTTTTTAGTGCATCTCTGGTATATAACGTATAGTTGAGTATTGCTTTGTAATCCATTTGATCTCTGCTTTCCATTTTGAATATTTAGTCTATTAGTATTTAATGTATTATTGATGTGGTTGGGTTTTTGTTGTTGTTAGTGCTGTCGAATCGATACTGACTCCAAGTGACACTGTGTACAGCAGGTCTTTTTGCGCCATCCTCTCACCTTCCAGCCACTGTATCAGACAATGTGCTATTCTTAGGCTTTTCATTCCAATTTTTTGAGAAGTGGGTGACCAGCTCATTCTTCCTAGTCTGTCTTAGTCTGGATGCTCTGCTGAAACCTGTCTGCCATGGGTGACCCTGCTGGTATTTTATATCCTGGTGGCATAGCTTCCAGCATCACAGCAACAAACACCTGTCACAGTATGACAACCTGCAGATGATGGTGTGGTTCCCTGACTCAGAAATGAACCCCAGGCCTGGTGATGAGAGCGCCAGATCTTAACCACTAGATCACCAAGGGTCAGATTTAACTATGCAGTTTTGATATTTGTTTTCTGTCTGTCTCCTCTGTTTGTTTTTGGTTTCTCTGTTTCTCTGTTCCTCCTTTCTGTCTTGTTTTGGATCGTTTGAATATTTTTTAGAATTTCATTTTAAAGTATATATTGGCTTTTTGGCTATACCTCTTTGCTCTATATTTTTTTAGTGGTTGATCTAGAGATGATTTTATACACCTTAATCTTCAGTCTACATAGAGTTAATAGGGTACCACTTCTTGTAAAATATAAAAACCTTGCAACCGTATAGATCCATTTACCTGTCACATCCCCCACCCAGAATCCTTTGTGTTATATTTCTTGTGTAATATATATTACACCTGCACACCTTAGGAAGCCCACAAAAGCGTGTCATAATTTTTGCTTTGACATCACATATATGTTAAAGAAATTAAAAGGGAAAAGTTATTTATATCATCCAGACACTTGCTATTTCTAGTACTCTTTGGTCATTTTGGAAGATTTAAGGTTCCATCTGGTATTTTCCTCCAGACTGAAGAACTTCCTTTATCATATCTGATAGTACAGATCTATTGTCAGTGAACTCTCCTACTTTTCCTTTTGCTGAAAGGTGATTATTTTGTCTCTGTTCTTGAAGGATATTTTCACTGAATGTGGAATTCTGGGTTGATAGCATGTTGTTTTTCTTTAAGCACTTTAAAGATGTCTTCCCACTATTTTCTGGGCTTCGTGTTTTTCTCGTATAGGTAATGTGTCCTTTTTCTCTAGCTGCTTTCGGGATTTTTTTTAAATCTTTGGTTTTCAACAATTTGACTATGGTGTTCCTAGGTGTGGTTTTCTTATCTTTATCCTCAACAGGATCACTCAACTTCTTAAATCGGTAAATTTGTAGGATTCCAAATGTGGGAAGTTTGTGACCATTATTTCTTGAAATATTTTTCTGCTGCACTCTTTCTGTTTTGGGAACTCCAGTTGAATATATGATGAACCTTCTGATGTTGTATTGTAGATACCTAAGGCTCTATTAATTTTTTTCAATCTTTTTTGTCTCTCTTCTTCAGGTTGGTTACTTTCTGTTGATGTACCTTCAAGTTCACGGACTTTCTCTGTATTTCCATTCAGCCTTTAAACCTATCCAGTGATTTATTTTTTCAAACATTTTACGTTTGCATTCTACAATTTCCATATGGTTCTCTTTTACATTTTCTGTTTACTGAGATTTCCTGTCATTCATTATGATTATATTTTCCTTTGCTTTGTTATAATAGTTACTTTAAAGCCCTTGTCTAATGATTCCAACACCAGAATCATCTTATGGTTGACACTGATTGATTATCTTTTTCCTTGAGAATGGGTCATTTTTTTTTTTTTTTGGCTCTTTGCAGCTTTTTTATTGTATCCCAGAAATTGTAAATGTTACCTGATGGAAACTTTGGATTCTGTTACGTTCCTCCAAGGAGGGTTAATATTATTGATGTAGTGGGCAGTTAACTAGATTAAACTCAAACTGTAAACTCTGTCACATCTACTGTGGGCTGTGGCTCAGATCTTAGTTCAGACTGCTTTTGTCTGTCTTATTCATGCATAGTTCAAGAACCACCAAAAGACTTGAACAGAATTTAACCATAGGATTTGGCATTCCCTTTCTCAGGCCCTCTTTTCCATGGTTCCCACCTCACTCTCCAGCATCCCTATTTAATAACCTCAAGCTACTTCCCTTTGTTCCTCTGTCCAGAAGCAGACTTTCTATCAGAGTTTTAGTCATTTGTACCATTGCCATGACTGCAGCTGCCCTCAAGAGAAACCCTCAAAAATGAAGAATTCACTCTGTGTTGATTACTTCCTCAAGTTTTAACTCCTCTCCAAAATCGCACTGTTTTTGTTTGCTCTCCACAGCTCTCAAGTTGTTGTTGTTTCTATTTTACTCAGATTTTATAGTTGTTAGCTGTGGAAGATTCAGTTTGTTAGGAGCTTACTCCCCCATACAAGAAGCAGAACTCCAACCAGGAGAGATTTTTCATTCCTTTCTTTCCTTACCACTCCTCCAGTACCCCTCCCTCTGCCTCTGTATTATATGAGCTAGTCCTGTTGGTTCTATCTATAACATTTAACCAAAATCTGACCTCTTCTCTCCAGTTCCAATGCTATCTACCACAGTTGTCTCCATCTTGACTTCTCCACCTCCTAACCTACTTTTCAGCTTCCACTTTAACCCTGTACCGTTTTTCCTCACAAAGCAGCCAGAGCAACACAAAGTATACATCAGATATTATTGCTACTCCTTTCTTAAAACCTTCCAAAGACTCTTTAAGACTGTAAATGACCCACACCCTGCCTAATTTCAGAACACATTTGATCTTATTTTCTAAGCCTAAGCCACACTAACATTCCTTCTGTTACTTAAATATACCAATCTCATATTCAACATAATGCCTTTTTAGCTAGCTCTGTCTACTGGCTAGAATGCTTTAATCTTTTATGTTTGGGTGGCTGTACCCTTCTCATTACCAAGATGTCAGCTCATATGTTCCCTTCTTGTAGAGACGTTCCCTAAACATACTGTATCTCATATTTCTAGTCATTCTCTACCCATACCTAAGTTTTATTTTCTTTATAACTTATCACTATCCAAAATTTTTTTACTTTTTTACATGCTTATTGTCTGCTTCATTACGTGAGAATGTAAACTCCATGAGGGCAGAGACCTTTTCAGTCTTGTCCATTACTGTATCCCTCGTTCCCAGAAGTAGTGCCTGTTCCAGAATAGGCATTAAGATAAGTATGTGTTTTTTTAATACTGAGCTTGCTGGTTGGGTTTGGTATATAGCTTCTTGAGTCTCCTTTTCCTTATTTATGAAATTTGGGGTTAATACATATCTCATAGAACTGTTATAAGGGTTAAATGATATGTTTAAAGAATATAATATGGTGCCGGACTCTTCTTTGTTATTCCAAAGACATTAGCTCAGTGAGAGTCACCAAAAAGAAAAGAGACAGCTAGCATGCCTTCCTTATTTTTTTCAGAGCAAGAAAACTGATCTTTTTTAAAGGATTATAACATGACCTTGAGAAAAACAGTGAGGGGAAAGAACTTTGAAATTCAAAATACCAAAAATGATCAAAAAGTTTCATGGAAGTCTTGAGGCTCTATATAATCTGGCTCAATCCTTCCTTCTCCTGCTGCCTCAATCCATAATAACCTTTCTTTTTCTGTATTTTACCATTTCCAGTGTGGAATTTATAATCTGGGAAGTTCTCTGGGAATATGTAAAGGGGATTCAAATTATGAGGTGATTAAGGCAATTACAAATGTCATTGAACCAAAATTCATTTATCCGTTCAGTCATTTATGGAACACGCCAATCTTAGTAGAAAATCACTAAGAAAGCATTATTATTAGAGTTGGAAGCTTTAGGGTTATTCTTTTTCAGTGTCACAGGGTCAGTACCTCTCCTTTCCTCATTTCCCTGGTACATACGCCTTTATCCTTTGACGGCCTGTTTCTAGCTCCTGTCTCCTTGATCTCTCTAGCAGAATTCCTAAGTCCTTCACATGTACCCTCAAAGCTCTTTATTAAAACATCAATTACACATTATATTGTAATTATTTATATCTTTGTCTTCCTCTCCACAGGATTGTAAGCTTCTTAAGTAGAAGATACTCCTTACTGATTTCTGTTGGCTTAACTCCTAGCACAGTTAGTTGAGCATGGTGGTCACTCAAAACAGGCACTGTAACAAGCACTCATTCTAAGCTCTGGAGATATAGGATTGATCAAGACAGGAAAGATCTCTGCCCTCATGAGCAAGTGGGAGGTTACATGAATGAGCTAACATACTGAGCAGCCCCTGGCTCATAGCACGTAATGTTTTTAAATGAAGAATCACCGTATCAATGACAACATGTTCCAAGGTATGAGGGCTGTCAATTAAGTGTCACTTGAGTAAAATCTTACATGGTCAAATGAGTTTCAGTTGTTGAGTTAAAGAAAATTAAAGTTTGTTTCATGCACATTTCCACTTATGTACAGAACTCTTCACTGGAGCCCCTAAACATAAACAAAGGTAAAATTTTATGCAAGAAACTTATCTAAATTGGGAAAATAGTTTAAAACCACTGAAAAATGAGCAAGAAAAATATCAAATATTACATTTTAATAGAAATTTTAATTTAAATATAATTCTAGTAACTGAGGCATGAACATTGAGATGAATATTTAAATATACTTGAATTATATAAGCACGTTATGCTACCCTTTAGTAAAACATTTTATACCTGAACACTAAAAATGAATTCAAAGTTAATTGTTATATTTAAATACCAGTTTTAAAATAATTACAAAATCATTCCTCCATTGTAAATATAGTTTTTAAAAAATATTTACATTAATGTGAATTAGGAGGTAAAAATATGATAAAAATTTGCTGTATGGGTACTCACCTAGTGAATGCTTTTCTTTCTTGTCTATTATTATAAAACTTTTAGTGTGACAATGTAAATCAGGCAGAGAAAATTACTTGTAAAGTGGTTTTATATTTTTAAGGACTGATATCTATAGGAAAAGAACCGAAGTGGACGGGGTTTAGGATTTGGTTGTTTTCTGAATGGACAAAACTAAAAGTGTCAACAAAGTTGAGAGCTTCTGTAAATAGAAAGTTAATTGTAAAACTAATAAGCATACTTTTTCAATGAGTTTAAAGGTAAATGTGTTAGGTAGCATTTTTGGATGGAAACATTTTTCTTTGGCGTGCCTCCTAAACATCAGAAAGAATCAAATACAAATGGGCCAGCTTGCATTTGATTACTGAAGTGATTGTATGGATAGCCTAGAGCAAACTTCACAAAGGCAGACTAAATTGTCACCATGTTCTTAATTTACTATGTTATTTTTTCCTGTTTGGGTTAAATATGTTACTGGCCAGTCATTCCCTCCTACAAAGGGATGATAAGCTACTGGAAAAGTGCAACTTTTACTTCCATTGTCGGTGGTTCAGTAACTACTTCCACCTCACTTAGTGTGTGTTAGTGAAAAAGCCAAATAGGCCATATATGGCTTTGTTAAAATTCATAAGTAGGTTTGATAATTAGTAGCTTTCCTCGCCTTTCAAGACTTGTCTCTTTCATAATTTTGTTTTAAATTAAAATTTGTTAAATCTAATTTTATTAAGTGAAAACACCATGAGAGAACAATCAAATTAACAAATACTGCGTATCTATTATTTGCAAACACTGTTCTAAGTACTGCGGGGTTGCAAAGCTGCGTAAGACAAATATCCTGATCTCTTGTTGTTTACAATAAAGAGAGTCAAGATGTAAATGTACAAAGTATTAAATTAGAAGTTGAGATCTATCAAAGTACAATAAAATACTTAATTGCCAAATTTACAACCAAGGATGTTTTAGAGAGAAGAATGGCATGTGATACAAAATAAACATGGAAACATAGCAAAGAATGATATACAATTAGTTGCTAATTGGATAAGCATAAACATTTTAATGAGAGGAATAGCATGTAAGTAGGAATGACTAGCACAAGTTTGGAGAACCGTCAGAGGGGAGTAGAGATTCTAAATGTGGTAGAGGTGATGAAATTGGAAAGAAGGTCACTCTGGACCCTGAAAGCAGGATAAAATATTTACTTCCATATATCTATCACCTCAGTTAACTGTTGCATTAAAAAGTGTTAGCCCTTTAAAAAACATGTGAATTCCTGGAAAACTTATTGTTTTAGTTTGATAGAAACGCAAAACTACATGCACTTTAGTTTGTATAACAGCTGGTATAATTACTGTTTATTGGTGGACCTTTAGCAAGCACTGGGTGAAGAGCATTAATAAGAACTATTACTCACATATAGATAGTAAAACTAATACTCAGACAAGTTATCACTCACCTAGTGAGCGGCAGGGCTGGGATTTGAACCTATTTTTAACTATTCTGCCTCCTGCTGCTGTTGCTGCTTACTTCTGTCTACTAGGCACTGGGCTGAACACTTTACATGTGTCCTTACAACAATTCTATGAAGTAGGTTTTATTTATCCACATTTTATAAATGAAGGAACTGAGGTTTAGAGAATGCAATAGTGAAAATCATAAACTTAACAATTTTAAATAATACCAGGCTTGTAAATACATAAGTAATATGATACCTTTTATATAAAATATTTTATGGGATTAATAAAACATTTATTTTGCAGTAGTAGATATAATTTTAAAGGTAACTAAAAATTGTACAATTTAGCATAAGGTATTCCTCAAAGTTAAATAAATCCTTTTCTGTGGGGTTTCTTGTAGTGATCAGTTTCTGAAGTCTTATGGCGAAGAATTTTTAATTGTAATTTCTAAAAGTATGAAAGCCTATTCACCACAGCAGTAATTACTAGGATGAAAGAATATCTACTTTCTTCAAGTGGGATAATTGCTGAATAGAATTAGACGTTTCACAAATAATTTTACAATTTTCTTAATTAAGATTAAAGTAATTATTTCTGCCCTAAGATTGCTTTAAACTGAGAGTCTAGCTCTACTGGAGGAGAAAAACCAGGGTGTCTGTGAGCTTTAAAATGCTTTGTATGCCCTTGCCAAAGAAAAAAGAGGCTGTGTCAGAAGAATAGTTGGTTAAAGATGCAAAGAAAAAGAGTGAAAATTCAATTCAACGTTTGCTAATAATCTTGTGGGTAAGAGAGAGCTCACTGAATTCATTGTTTTTGTTTGTTTGTTTTGGGAAACTATTTCACTTCTCTACTCTCCAGCCCTCCTTCTTGTTTAATTGTTCATCATATTGAAACCACTTTTTTCCAAGCATTCATAAAGTGAAAAGTATACTAAATTGTCCCTTAAACTGTTTCACCATTAAAACCTTTCCATTCACTCCAACCAAATCCTTTGTGTAGGGTCACACCTGGTGACCCCTTTAAGAAAGTAAACCATTACAGGAAATGAGTTGGCAGTGTGCTAGTGGGGTGGCTCTTCCTCTTTAGGAAAGCTTAAGAATCAACTCTGCTGGTCTGTCTGGACACTCAGCTTCTGGTTTTGTTCCTCTTCTTTTAGTTGAGATTCAGAATTTATAGACATTGTAAATATTTTGTGAGAATTGGGCCCAGTTTCCTGGACAACACACTTAACATTGCTACTCTTGTCTTACAGTAACATATAGAACCTGAGCGGATGCTTCGGGGCTTATTTTTCTAATCTATCATTTTCACATTGAAAACTATCCCTTAAAGACCATAAAACCACTTTATTCCTTACGATACTAACGAACCAGGCTTATAGGGAGTAGTGCCTGAGAGGCAAAAAGAGACACCCGAATATTTTGTTTCTCAGAAAACTGCTTTCCTTGAAGAAAACACAATAAAATAAAAAGCAAATTAAGGAATGAAATAAAACATCCAGTACTCTCTGAGGATACTTTACTTTGTACAACAATCCAAAAAGAGTCTTAAAAGCTCTCTGATTATTTAAGAACACAATGAAGGTTCTTCTTCAATGGTTTGCTCTGCCCTTTATCAAATAGGTGTGCATCTACCTTCACACTTACAGGGCAAATATACCCCCCTTTAAAATTACTGGATAACATTAACATGGTTTTTCAGAGCTCACTGTGAATAAACAGAGTTTTCTGTGTAGTATATTTTATGATGAAAGGTTTTGCTTTTGTGTTATGTGACTTAGATTACATTATCATACTTTAACCAAATGATACTACCTTTTCCTCTTTCTGATAAAAGAACCAGTAGGTGGCATACTGCTTTTAGGAGCAAAAGTGATATGAAGAAACACGATAGACGGTCGCTGCAATAAACAAACAAGTGAAAAGAAAGGCAGAAGGGAATAGAAGCTACAAATGGTCTCCTAGAGAAGGCAGCCACATAAGCAAAATATTAGATTGTAACTCAGGTAAAAATAAGAAACCCATACAGGAAACAACATTTTAGACAAGTTTACTTTCCTGCTCACTTTCTTTTTCATTTTTTGGCTGTTTGATTTGGTTGCTAATAGAACTTTTCTCATTATTAAGTATAGCTTGTGCAGTCTTACCTACACTTCAATAATGTTCACTAGTTTTCCATCTAAAGCTTCATTGTAGTTAATTGAGTACCTTGTTCAATTCAAATACATTCATTAATCACGATCTCGCTCTTCTGTGAATCCAAAATGTTTCAGAGAGTTTCTCAAGAATCATCATTCAGAGTAACTGCTCCCCACTAATATGCATGGGAACAAATGATATAGCCAAAAAGTTGGAGTGCCTCTCCAGTGGTGTATTTGGAATCCTGGGTATGGAATCCTGTCTTTCCCTCTAGGTCCAGTAATCACAGAAAGAGGGAACAAACTAGGCGGGTCTAAAAAGACTGGGCTGAAGACAAGGATTTGGCTCTCTGAACTATGACTTTAAAGTATCAGAATGTGAGAGACACATTTCATAGACAGGAAGGATGCATTTTTAGGAGCTTCACCAATAAATTTATTTTAATTAACAGATAAACTATACAACCTCAGGTTAGAGAGAATGAAAGTATGTCAAAGAAAGATGACTTTGGAAGAAGTGCTCAGTTATATATAGGAAAGAGAGTGAGAACAGCATTAATGGCTTAAGATATACATCAAATGTGTATGTGTAGATATATAGTTTGGATAAGATATATAAAATATATAGTGTATGTACTATATAAGATATATAATGTGCACATGTGCTTACAGCGTTGAGATAGTATATATCACTAGGATTGACTAAATAGCATGCAAGGCACGTTAAATAAAAGGCTGATGATTTTGCTTATGGAGGAGAACTAAGAGTGCCAATAAATACACAATTCATTTGGCCATCATGTTTTTGTAATCATGCTTCACCAGCTTACTCACACCTTTGTGCTTCTACATTCACTTGTGCAATAAGTTGATTCCCCTATTTTTATTACTGTATCTCGTCTTTTTCCTTCTTAACACATAAAAAATTTTAATTATGAATTTGTTTGTTTACTTACATTATGAAATAGACTGAAAGCTGCACAAAGGCAGGAGTCATGTCAGTTTATTCATCCATGCATGCCTAGTTCTTACCCTATAGCCTGGCTCATATCAGGTGTTCAGTAAATATTTGTTGACTAAGTGAATGAACATACACAACACGTACAGAGCATCCGATGTATTTTGTAGTTACTATTTTTCATTCAGAATAATTAGTTCTGGTTGTAGAGAAGCAGGAGACAGCTGTACTGGTGCTTTCAGTGTAATATCCTCAAGATAGTCCATTTCCTTGGCTGTTTTCTTTATGGTTGGAGGCAGTGTAGCATGAGCCAGGAAGTCAGGTGGCCTGAGGACAGATACTCATTCTGCCACCTACTGGTTGCTTAATCTTGGGCACATTACTTAACCTATCTGTGCTTGCCTTTCTTCATCTGTAAAATAGGTTAATAACAGTACTTATCTCAAAGGGAAGTTATGAAGAGCAAATGAGTTAATACATATATGGTGCTTGGAAAATTATGTGCAACACAATAAACTCTCAGCAAATATTGGCCCTTCTGTAAGTATTATTCTAGGAACTTACAGAATTCTTGGGTTAGATTATACTATGGTGATATGGTGACGTACAACCTTCAGACCTCAGCAGTTCAATGTAAGAAAAGTTTATTTCTCACTCGTACTGCATGTCCTGCATGGGTCTGCAGGGACGCCCTGCCCACTGAAGTCACTCTGGGACACAAAGTGATGGAGACTCCGTGTCAGTGTGTTTTCTTGATTACTACAGTGGAGGGAAGGCACCGTGGCAAGTTGTTTATTGGCTCTCAAAACTTTTGTCTGGAAGTGACTCACTTCTGCTCACGTTTTATTGGCTGAAGGAAGTCACATAGGCCTGCCTTATTTCAAAACGGATGGAGTATGTCTGCCATTTGTCCTGAGCTTTTAACTATTAGTCTCTCAGTTAATATTCGTGTTGTATTTGATCTTGGTAAAATTAGAAGTCATGTACAAAGGTCCTGAACTCAATGATTACCACCAGTTCTTTAGCCAAGTAGAAATTCAAGTTCTCACTGTATTTAGAGTTGTGTTTAGCGAAATATTCCTTTGTTCCTTTCACTCTTTTACCTGTTCCATTGGATAGTTTTTGTTACCAAATACCAAGTAACCAATTAGCAGTTTAGTAATGCTTTACCAGGTAAATTCAGTTTTCCCCCTAGCTTATGAAGGTGATCAATTCCTGGAAGGGGAGGAGGGATCCCTTTTAAGAAAATTGAGTATATTCTCATAAGTCTAAAATGTAAATTATAAAAAATTTAATGGAGAATAACTATGATTTCCTGAACTCTATTAATGCTAAAATAACACAAAATTCCATTTAATGAACACCATTACATCAATAGTAACATAAATTATCATCATAGAACCTAACTGGGGATCTCCCCTTCATTAATTACTGGCTGTTTATCTACTCTTTTCCAGCAATTATGCACTGTACTTGTAAAACCACACTCAGGAACAAAACATGATACTTAGTGTTTCTTTTTTTCTTTTTTTGCTGGGAAAGATTTGCTCTGAGCTAACACCTGTTGCCAATCTTCCTCTCTCTCTCTTTTTTTTTCCTTCCCCAAAGCCCCAGTACATAGTTGTATATTCTAGTTGTAAGTCCTTCTAGTTCTTCTGTGTGAGCCACTGCCACAGCATGGCTACTGACAGAAGAGTGGTATGGTTCTGCGCCAGGGAACTAAACCCGGGCCACTGAAGTGGAGTATACTAAACTTTAACCGCTAGGCCATCAGGGCTGGATCTGATACTCAGTGTTTCTATAATTCAGTCATGAAAGGCAAAAACAAAGCTATAAATAAATAAATAAATGAAAATAGTACATATGATATCACACTCTCAGTCCTAGTTGACATCACTAGATGTCATGAGATTATAAACTAGCAAATCTAAGCAGAACTTTGGTGCTGCATGACTACCTATATGAGTTGTGGAGATGATAGCACAGTGGCTCCTGTAAGTGTTCACCTGACTGCTCAAGTGCAGGAAATCTAAATTAGCCCTCCTTCATGAAATGAAGTGATTGTGAACCTAACTTAGAGTAGTAAATGAAACTCTCAGAGCACTCAAAATATATTAACCTAAGTTGGCATATCACAGAGTAAAATTTTTTGATCGTGCCTACAAATTATTGATAACAATCACATCTAAAGTTACTCTTAAATAAAACTTACTAGATTCGTCTCTATTGTTGTTCTTTTCTGGAGTGGCTCACATGTTACACAAGAATATGGCAAAGTATATCTTATTATGCTGAAATATTAAATGGAGTGATGGGGGCAATTTAGTTAAAGAGTTTATGGGCTTGTATATTGATGAATTTCAGTGGGAAAACAGAGAGAAGAACAGGTGAGTGAGAAAAAAGAAAAGGAATATATCTTATATGTTATGCTGCTAGAATGTATCTTCAGCACCAAGAACATTGCCTAACACAGGATAAGTGCTCGGTAAATATCTTTTTGAATGGGAACATTGAAGGAAGGAGAGAAGGAAATAAGTGAGTAGGGGTTTGAACAGAAAGCAGAGTGATGATTTCCTAGATAGTAACCTGGCATACATGCCAAATATAATGGCGTTGGAACAGAAGCATTTTGTAGACACATTTTGCCAACAGAAGAACCTCTAATGATTTTTGACTTGCTGTAAACAGTATTATCCCCCAGAAAAATGAGGACAAAATGAGAGAATTATTTACCTCCTTTCTAACAATATTTGTAAACATTTTTGGATCAGAAACTATTTTGAGAAAAATTTTATTAAAACCGTGGATCTCTTCCCCAAAATACAAACGTACATATCCCACAACATTTTGCATGTCGTTTCAGGAGCTTTGTGGACCCGTAAAAGTAACTCATCCAAGGTTAGTAGTTATGAGTAAATTACCACATTTTTTTTTCAATAATGGGAATGATAGAAGTCATATAGGAAAGCAAATTTCAAAAATTTCAGGAAAAACAGTACAAGTCCCAAGACCAGAAATTCAATAAAGAAATCATTTTCAGTATTTATGAGAAATTTTTTAAATGTAGTGGTGAAAATATAGTGGAAAGAAATGCCAACAAAAAAGAAACCATTGTGAGTGAAAAACACGTACGAAAAAAGTGTAAAGAGGAACACAAGTACAAAGGAACAACACAAAACTATGAGATAGGTGTTAGGCAGAGCAAACCCAGAAGAAGGTGAGGCATAGTCTACAAAACTATTAACTACTAACATTAGTGACATTAAACCCCTCCATCAGGTCCCACAAAGGCAGGGAAATGGCAGTCTTCTTTTCTATTAATCCAGAAGTCCACAGTAGGTGCAAAATATTGCTTTACTTTTTCTGCAAATTATGCAATGAGCCCATATAATCAACCTCTTATGAACTTCCCCTAGTCCCATCTGTGCCTGGTCTTTGTCCTCTTTTCTAGGCTCTGCTTTCTCCACCGCCCTCCAGGATCAGGGCTCCTCCCAGCTTACACAAGGCTGGAGCCACAGAGATGCTTATACAGGCCTCTCGTGGAAGAGTTTTCTTGGATCAGTATAATCTCCACATTTCTAGGGACCTCATTTGTTCGGGTTTTCAGAATCATAAGAATGGAGAATCTGTAAAACAAACCAGTATTTTTCTTGCTGGTATTGACCATCTCTCAGTAAGTAATTACACTTTAAAATAAAATAAAATAAAAATCACCCTTTCTACTAGGGTTGGAGAAGGGAAGGAAAAAAGGACAGAGTAGTGAAGAGGGTAGAAAATTACTTCCTGCCACACTATATTGGATTTGGAAGGAGGACAACAAGGAAGGTACTGCTGGCACACTTGGTAGGTTTGGAGGCACCATTCCTATCACAGTCTGGGTAAATGATACTTATGGGATGGGCCCATTGCTTGGGGACTAACAGTTATTTTAGAAGATGATCCAAAGAAAGCACAATTCTCAATGCCTATTGTTATTTCATCTCTACTCAGTTCCACTATCTTTAGACTAAACACAGTAAAACAAGCATGGTTCAGAAGGAGCAGAAGTTTCTTTAAAAGGGTTTATTTCTGTTCAAATATTAAAAGCCCCAAATATGATGAAAGACTGACTCTTAGTAATCTAAGCGAATTTCCACATAGATAATGGGGAAAAAACAGAAGAAAAACTTAGAGAACAAATATCCAAAGTTTCCCAAACCACCCCCTCAAAAAAGAAGTGAGAGATGGATTTAGGATTTTAGAAACTTCGGATGAATGTTTTTCTTTGTTACTTTTACTTAAATTTAGTTTTGTATTATGAACCAAGAATAGTGTTGTTTACTGGTTTAATTTACATGAGGACTTTTTTCAGTCTGGAAAGGTAAAGGAGAAACCTAATTTAAAATAAATCAAAAACACTTAGGAAAGAATTTAAAATGAACAGGATATGGGTGGATTTTGACATTAACAATAGTAATTTTTTAAGTGGGTATGACAGAATACAATTTTTCCAAATCACAATTTAAACCAGTTTGTGATCTTAGAAAGAAGAATGACTTCCATTGAGATGCAGCATTCGCTCTATCATTATTCATTGAACTTGGTTAACAGCTGTTATGTGTCTCTCCAGTATAGGAGGGAGTAAGCTGGCAGTCAAAAGTGGATGTGTCCCCCTCCCCTACAGCAAACGTTGAGAAAAGTGATTCATTCTTTATCATTTTCCCTCCCAATACCATCCTTGACCTCGGTTGTCTCATAGGCACTATTCTCTACAATACGGTTGTCTCATAGGCACTATTCTCTACAATACGTGTCCATAAATATGGCTGGTTGACTGAGTATGGGTACATGATTTGATACCCAAATTAGGATAGAAATTAACCCTAGGCATAAGAATCGAAGATTACTCTTTATGCAGTTTTCTAGGGGATAGAGATAGTGAAGGAAAACATTTGTTTTCGTCATTAAAAGTAAATAAATATCAGGACTGGCCCCATGTCTCAGTGGTTAGGGTTCTGCTGGCAGCCTGGAGTTTCCTGGTTTGGATCCGAGGTGCAGACGTGCTCCACATATCAGCCATGCTGTGGAGGCATCCCACATACAAAGTAGAGGAAGATTGGCATAGATGTTAGCTCAGGGCAGATCTTCCTCACACACACACACACACACACACACACACACACCCCCCAAGTAAATAAATATCATGAAAGTATAGGGTGCTGAATTTGGAAATGAAAAAAATTGTCTGTATAACTTCATTATATGTGTGAGTATAGAAAATGACACATATATCTTGAAGTCTTGATATGGTAAGGACATTTTTTAGTTGAACTTTGTTTTAAGATAATTGTAGATTGACATGCAATTTAAGAAATAACACAGATCCTATGTGCACTTTATCCAGTTTCCACCAGTGGTAACATATTGCAAAATCATAGTACAATATAGCAACTAGAATGTTGATACAGTCAAGATGCAGAACATTTCCACTATCAGAAGGTTCCCTCATGTTGCTGTTTTACAGTAACACCCACCTCCCTCCTGACTTCACTTTTTCCTTAACCCCCGGCAGACACTAATCTTTTATTATTTCTATAGTTTGCTCATTTCAAAAGTGTTATATAAATGGAATCATGCTGTATATAACCTTTGTGGATTTTTTTTTCACTCAGCATGATTCTGTGGAGAGTCATTCACGTTGTTGTGTGTACCAATGTTTCATTCCATCTTATTGCCAAGTAGTAGTCCATGGCAGGGATGTACCACATGTGTTTAACCATTTACCTATTGAAGGACATCTAGGTTGTTTCTAATTTGTGGATATTACAAATAAATCTGCTGTAAACATTTGTGTATATGAGTATATAGAGTGACTATACTATTTTGCATTCCCATCAACAATGAATGATGATCCAATTTCTCCATATCCTTGCCAGCATTTGGTGTTGTCACTGTTTTTTATTTCAGCAGTTCTGATAAAAGTGTAGTTATATCTCACTGTGGTTTTAATTTGCCTATCCCTAATGGCTAATGATGTTGAACATCTTTTCATGTTTGTATTTGCCATCTGTATATCTTCTTCAGTGAAATGTCTCATGTCTTTTCTTATGTTCTAATTACCTAGTTGTTTTTTTTTTTGTTTTTTTTTTTTTTACTGTTGGGTCTGAGAATTCTTCATGTATTCTAGATACTAGTCCTTTTTCAGGTATGTGGTTTGCAGTTATTTTCACCACCCACTCTTTTTTTGTCTGTATGTGAGGAAGACTGGCCCTGAGCTAACATCTGTGCCAATCTTCCTCCACTTTGTATGTAGGATGCCTCCAAAGCATGGCTGATGAGTGGAGTGGCTTCACACCAGGATCCAAACCCGCAAACCAGGCTGCAGAAGTGAAGCGTGCAGAACTTTAACCACTCAGCCACGGGCCGGCCTGACACTGCCTACTCTTTATATCCTCTTAATTATTCTTTTGTAAAGCAAATATTTTTAATTTCTATGAAGTTTAATTATCAATTTTTCCTTTGATGGCTTATGCTTTTGGTTTTGTTGTCAAATCTAAGACCTCTTTACCTAGCCCAATCCCAAAGATTTTCTCCTTGTTTTCCCCTAAATTTTTTATAATTTTAGAATTATTTATCTTTCTGATCCAATTTGAGTTAATTTTTGTGTAAGGTGTGAGATTTAAGTTAGGGTTTACTTTTTTGCCTGTGAATGTTCACTTGTTTCAGCACAGTTTTTTGAAAAGCTGTCTTTGCTCCATTGAATTGGTTTTCCATCTCTGTCAAAATCAGTTGGGCACATTGATGTGTGTCAATTTCTCTATTCTGTTTCATTAATCTCTGTGTCTATCACTTGGATTTGTCACATAGTCTTGATTGCTGTAACTATAAAATGTCTTGAAATCAGATAGGCTCATTCCTCCCACTTTTATCTTCCTTTTATATAAACTTTAGAATAATCTTGTTTGTATTTACTAAAACTCTTGCTGAAATTTTGATAGGAATTTTGTTTAACTTGTTTATGAATTTTGGGAGAATTGATATCTTTACTATATTGAGTCGTCCAATCCATGAACATGGTATGTCTTTCTATTTTATTTAGCTATTATTTGATTTCTTTCATCCGTATTGTGTAGTTTTCATTACACAAGTCCTGTACATGTTTTTCTTAGATTTGTACCTAAGTAGTTCTTTTTTAGTGATTTTAAATTTTATGTTTTATTTAGTGTCCATCTGTTCATTGCTAGCATATTGAAACACAACTGATATTTGTATATTTATCTTCTATCCTATGACTTTGCTAAACTCATTTATTAGATCTAGGAGTTGTTTTTTTGTTTTGTTTTGTTTGTTTGTTTGTTTTGTTTTGTTCTGAGGAAGATTAGCCCTGAGCTAACATCTGCCACCAGTCCTCCTCTTTTGGCTAAGGAAGATTGGCCCTGAGCTAACATCAGCCCATATTCCTCTATTTTACCTGTGGGATGCCTGCCACAGCATGGCTTAATAAGTGGTGCATAGGTCCACACCCAGGATCTGAACCAGCAAGCCCTGGGCTGCTGAAGCAGAACATACAAACTTAAATACTACACCATCGGCCAGCCCTTAGATCTAGGAGTCTTTGATAGATTTTTTTGTGATATTCTACCATAGGCAATCATGTCATCTGCAAATAGGGACATACTTGTTTCTCCCTCCCTTTTCTATCTATGTTCTTTTTATTTCTCTTTTCTGCCTTATTGTATTGGCTAGAAATTCCAGTACTATGCTGAATAAGAATAGTGAAAGCAGACATTTTTGCCTAGTTCCCAATTTTAAAGGAAACTCATTCAATATTTCACCTTTAAGTATAATTTTAGTTCTAGGTTTTTTGTAGATGCTTTTACCATGTTGAGGAAGTTGCCTGTTATTCCTGTTTTTCTGAAGAATTTTTTTTTATCATGAATGGGTGTTGAATTTTGTCAGATTCCTTTCTGTGTTCATTGATGTGGTCATATGGTTTTTCTTCTTTAGCTGTTAATATGGTGGATTTTCATTTTCAAATTTGAACCACCTTTCCATCTCTTGAACAAACTCTACTTGGTTATCATGTATAATTTTTATTGTGTATTCCTGAATTCTATTGACTGGTATTTTGTGAAGGATTTTTGTGTCTGTATTTATAAGGGATATTGGCCTGTAGTTTGTATTGTCTTTGATTTTTTATTGAAGCAATACTAGTTATAAAATTAATTGAGAAATGTTTTTTCCTCTTCTATTTTTTAGAAGAAAAATTCTTCTATAAAGGTTTGATAGAATTTTCCATTGAAATCATCTGGGCCTGGAGATTCTTTTTGGGGAGCTTTAAATAATGTATTAAATTTCCTTAAAAATTATAGAACCATTCATATTATCTCTTTCATATTGAATGAGTTATGGTAGTAATGTTTTTGTGAGTAATTGGCCCATTTTGTCTAAGCTGTCAAACTTGTGTGTATAGAAGCTTTCATAGTATTTCTTTATTATGCCTTTGATGTCTTCAAGATCTGTAGTGGTATCCTCTGTTTCATTCCTGATACTGGTAATCTGTGTCTTCTCTCTTTTTTCTTTGTCAGTTTTATTAATCTTTTCAAAGAACCAGCTCGTTATTTTATTGATTTTCTCTATTGTTTTTCTCTTTTCAGTTTCATTGATTTCTACTTTTATCTTTATTATTTCCTTCCTTCTGCTTGCTTTGCTCTTCTTTTTCTATGTTCTTAAAGTAGGACTTAAGTTTATTGATTTGAGGCATTTCATCTTTTCTAATTTAGGCATTTAGTTCTATACATTTCCATCCCAGTACTCTTTTAGATGTGTCCCACAAATTTTGATATGTTTATTTTGTTTTTCCTTTAGTTCAATATATTTTTTGCTTTCCCTTGAGAATTCTTTTTTGACTTATAGGTATTTAGAAGTGTATTACTTTAGTTTCCAAGTGTTTGGAGATTTCTCTGTTGTCTTTCTATTACTGATTTGTATTTTTATTCCATTTTTGTAGAAGAACACACTGTATGATTTCAATTCCTTTAAATTTGTTATATTTGTGTTATGCCCTAGGATGTGGTCTGTCTTGGTGTATGTTCCATAGGCACTTGAAAACAATGTGTGTTCTGCTGTTGTTGGTTGGAGTGTCCTAAAAATGTTGGTTGTTGGTGGTGTTCTGTCCTGCTGTATATTTGCTGATTTTCTGCCTAGCTGTTCTATCACTTGTTGAAAATAGGATTGTATATATAAACACTATGGTTGTATATTTGTCTGTTTCTCCTTTCAGTTCTATCAGGTTTTGCTTGATACATTTTGGAGCTCTGTTGTTTGGTGCATACACATTTAGGATTTGTATCTTCTTGGTCAATTGACTCTTCTATCGTTAGATAAGGTCTTTCTTTGTCTCTAGTAATTTTATTTTCTCTGAAGTATATGTTTATCTAAGATTAATGTAGCCACTCTTGCTTTCCTTTGATTAATGTTTGAATGGTATATCTTTTTAATCCTTTTACTTTCAACCTGCCTGTATTGTTACATTTGAAATGGATTTCTTGTAGACAGCATTCTTTCTGAAGCATTATTTTTTTTCTTTTTCATTTGTTCTCCCTGTTTTTTGTTGCTCTGTTTTGTTTTTTCTGCCTTCCTGTGGGTTACTTGAGTGCTTTTTAGAATTCCATTTTGATTTAGCCATTGCGACTTTCTTTTTTTTAGCATTGTACTGTGTGTGTTTGAATATTTTATGAGGAAAGCAGGAGTTAGAATGATATTTTTGTAAACCTTAATTGGAAATTATGTTGAAATTCTTCTTGTTATTTTAATTATAATTGTCTTTTTTGTAGTTGAAAAAAATAAGTTAGACACATTTTTATACCTAAAATGAATGCATACTACTGATCAATCAAATGGAGATATATGTGTTAGTATAATTCCTGGGACGGTTACAAAAAGAAGAGACTAAAAGAGAGTGTATTGCAAACTACAATTCAAATGGCAGTTGCAATTTTCTATGGCAGAACGAAAGGCTATTTATCTATTGCATGAAACAAATTTCACAAATAATAAAGTGGATAACATCAACAGAATTTTTTAGCAAATGCATAATTTTAATAAGTTATTTCTCAAGAGTAAAAAAAAAAATCAGTCAAATTGTTCACCTGAAATCAAAATTAAATGTTCAACAAAATTTTTTTAAATAATATTTTTAGTTTTTTATGGAGATATAATTGACATATAGCATTATGTTAGCTTCACATGTACAACATAATTCAGTATTTGTATATATTGTGAAATGATCATCACGATAAATCTAGTTAAAGTCCTTCACCACACATAGCTACAAAAATATTTTTTCTTGTTATGAGAACTTTTAAGATTTACTCTCTTAGCAACTTTCAAATATACAATACAGTATTATTAGCTATAGTCACTATGCTGTACATTACCTCCCCATGACTTATTTATATTATAACTGGAAGTTTGAACCTTTTGACCCCCTTTACCCATTTCACCCACCCCATACCTCCCACCTCTGGCAACCAATCTTTTCTCTGTATCTGTGAGTTTTGCTTTTTCAGTTTTGGTTTTGTTTTGTTTTGTTTTAGATTCCACATATAAGTGAGATCATACAATATTTCTTTCTCTGTTGACTTATTTCACTTAGCAGAATGCCCTCAACGTCCATCCATGTTGTTGTAAATGGCAAGATTTCCTTCTTTTCTGTGGCTAAAGAATATTCCATTATGTGTGTGTGTATATATACATATATCTCACATTTTCCTTATCTCTTCATCCATTGATGGGCACTTAGGTTGCTTCCAAGTCTGGGCTATTGTAAATAATGCTGCAGTGAACACAGAAGTGCAGATATCTGTTGGAGTTAGTGTTCCCATTTTTTCCAGATAAATACCCAGCGGTGGAATTGCTGGACCAAATGGAAGTTCTAATTTTAATTTTAGGGGGAACCTGAATACTGTTTTCCATAGTGGCTATACCAGTTTACATTCCCACTAACAATACACAATGGATCCCTTTTCTCCACACCCTCTCCAACGCTTGTTTTCTCTTTTTGATAATGGCCATTCTAACAGGTTTGAGGTGATATTTCATCATGGTTTTGATTTGCATTTCCCTGATGATTAGTGATGTTGAGCATCTTGTCATGTACGTGTTGACCATCTGTATGCCTTCTTTGGGAAAATGTCTATTCAGATCCTCTGCCTATTTTTTTTTTTAAAGATTGGCACCTGAGCTAACAATTGTTGCCAATCTTTTTTTTTTTTTTCTGCTTTTGTCCCCCATATCCTCCCAGCACATAGTTGTATCTTTTTAGTTGTGGCATGAGACCACGCCTCAACATGGTCTAATTAACGGTGCCATATGCACGCCCAGGATCTGAACCAGTGAAACCCTGGGCTGCTGAAGCGGAGCACGCAAAATTACCCGCTTGGCCATGGGGCCGGCCCCTCTCCCCATATTTTAATTGGGTTGTTTGGTTTTTTTGCTATTGAGTTATATGAATTCTTTATATATTTTGGATATTAACACATCAGATATATGATTTGCAAACCTTTTCTCCCATTTGGTAGGTTGCCTTTTCATTTTGTGGATCGTTTCCTTTGCTATGCAGAAGTTTCGTAGTTTGATGTAGTTCCACTTGTTTATTTTATTTTTGTTGCCTTTGCATTTGGTGTCAAATCCAAAAACTCATCACCAAGACAAATGTCAAAGAGCTTACTGCCTATGTTTTCTTCAAGGAGCTTTATTGTTTCAGGTCTTATGTTTAAATCTTTAATCTACTTCACGTTGATTTTTGTGTGTGGGGTAAGATAGTGGTCCAGTTTCATTATTTTGCATGTAGTCTGTCCAGTTTTTCCAACACTGTTTATTGAAGAGACTGTGCTTTCCCCATTGTGTGTTCTCAGCTCCTTTGATCATTATATGCAGAGGTTTATTTCTGGGCTCTCTATTCTATTACATTAATCTCTGTGTCTGTTTTTATGTCAATACCATACTGTTTTGTTTACTATAGCTTTGTAACATCATTTGAAATCAGAAAGCTTGATGCCTCCAGCTTTGTTCTTCTTTCTCAAGATTGCATTGGTTATTTAAGTAGTTTTTGCTTGTATGTAAATTTTAGAATTGTTTGTTCTGTTTCTGTGAAAAATGGCATTGACATTCTGATAAAGATTGCATTGAATCTGAAAATTGCTTTGGGTAGTATGGACATTTTAACAATATCAATTCTTCCCATCTGTGAGCATGAAACATCTTTCCATTTATTTGTGTCTTCTTCAATTTCTTTCATTAGAGTCTTATAGTTTTCATTGTAAAGATCTTTCATGTCCTTGGTTAAATATTATACTTTTTGATGCAGTTGTAAATGGGATTGTTTTCTTAATTTCTCTTTCTGATAGTTAGCTATAGCATTTTTTAGTATGTTTCTTTCTATAGCTTTTTTAGTGATTGCTCTAATTATTACATTATTTATACATTGCTAATCACAATCTACTGGTGGTGTTATTTTACCAGACCAAGTAAAGTATAGAAACTTTACCTCCCTTTACCCTCTCTCATTTATATTTGTCTTAAGTATTACCTCTACACACACTTAGAACCACATCAGACAGTATTATAATTTTTGGTTTGACAGTAAAACATAATTTACAAACTCAAGAGGAAACAGAAAGCCTATTTACTCATATTTTGCATATCATGCTCTTTTCTCCTTCCTGATGTTTTATAGGACTGCCTTTAGCCATTCTTTTAGACTAGCTCTAATGGTGACAAATACTTTCCATATCTTTCACCTAAAAATATCTGCCTTTCTCCTTTATTCCTGAAGGATATTTTCACTCGTTGTAGGATTCCCACTTGACAGTTCCTTTCTTTCAGCACATAACAAATATTTTGCCATTTCTTCTGGCCACCATAGTTTTTAAGGTGAAATATGCTGTTGCTCTGTTTTACCTCTATTGGTAAGATGTCATTTTTCCCTGTCTGCCTTTTGGGTTTTTCTTTGTCTTTAATTTTCAGACTTTATTTATGATGTGTCTTAGCATAAATTTTTGTGTTTATCATGTTTGGAATTTAGTCAGCTTTTGCAATCTGCACATTTATGGGTTTTTGCCAAATTGGGAAAGTATTCAGCTGTTATTTCTTCAGGTACTTGTTTCTCCCTGCTCTCTTTCTCATCTCCTTCCAGGACTCCAATGACCCAAATGTATAAAGGTGTTATAATTCATAAATCCCTAAGGTTCTGTTCAATTTTTTAGTCTATTTTAGTTTGTTCAGGCTGGGGAATTTCTATTGTTCTATCTTCTAGTTACGTGATTCTTTTTTCTGTCCCCTCTATTCTGCTGTTGAGCTCATCCACTGAACTTTTTGTTTTGGTTAAATAAAAAGTTTGTTTGTGTTTGTCATTTATAAAATTTCCATTTGGTACTTCTTTCCATCTTCTATTTTGATGTTGTTGTTGTTGAGACTTTTTGTTTCTTTGCTGGGCTTTCTGTTTTTCATTTTTTTCAAGCATAAGTGCTCTTTGAAGCATTTTTTATCATGGCTGGTTAAAATACTTGTCAGAAAATCCTAACATCCCTGTCATCTCAACATTGACATCTACTGATGATCTTTTTACATCCTATTTGAGATCTTCGAGATTCTTGGTATGACAATTGATTTGAGATTGAAACCTTGACATTTTCTTATTATTTTCTGAGGTATTTTTATCTCATTTAAACCATCTGTTTTAGTTGACTTTCTCTGACAGAGAAGTGGGGAGCACTGCCTCTTCATTGCCAGGTGGAGGTAGAAACCTAGATTCTCCATTTATCCTCTATTAACATCCAAGGAGTAGGTGGTTCCTCACCACTGCTTGGCAGGGATGGGCGTTCCAGCTGTGGTATCCACTGGTGGGGGTGGCCCCATTGCTGTGGGTCAGTGATAAAAGTCCTGACTACTGTGCCCCCTCTGACACCACCCCAATGAGGAGAGGAAAATCCCTCATTACTGTCCAATGGGGATGAAAATCCAGACTCTCCACATGGTCTCCGTTGACTCCTTGAGGGAGGGGCACCTTGTTACCAGGCAGCAGAGATGAAAGTTCTATTTGGCCTTCTGTGATACTACCCCAGTGAAGATGTTAGGACAACTCATTACACTTTCCTGAGGCTTCAAATCCAGACTCCCCTACTCATCCTTTGCTGGTGTAGATAGGGCGGGGCCACAGTTTCTCTCTGGTGTTTGGCTAGAGTACAGTAATTGTTGTCTACAAGTTTTCCATCTTCCTAGGCTAACCCTTTCCAGGTCCTTTGGCTAGAGAAAGCAGGCTTTTGTTGGGAGCTCTTTTGGGGGGCTTTTTTTGTTTGTTTACACCCATTGGCCTATCTGCATTTCTAGCCTCTTTCCTTCAAGTCTAGACTATCTGAGATGAAAAGACAATCCAGGAAACTCAGCACTACATTGTTCCTTAGACCCCAGGTCCTTAGCCAGTCCGCCTTCTGCTCTCCACCTTTCAGAGGATTGTTATGTCTGTTTTTTACGTAGTGTCCAGATTTTTCAGTTGTACGTAATGGGGGGAATAGAGAAAAGTATGTTTATGGTTAGAAATTTGAGAAAACATTAGATCTGTGGTCTCTCCTGGTGAATTCAGTTACTTAATTTTAACATACTCTTAAGGAAAATCTTCATAACAAGAATTTAGCATGGTCTTGCTTAAACAACTAGGATTAGTCTGTATTTTTAAGAAAAGAAATCATCCTATTTTTAATTAATGACAGAGGTATATACTTGTAACAGTTACTTATCAGGTAATCATTATTTTTACAGAAGAAAGTTATTATAATTATGATGTTTAGAAAAACTGGTATATTAAAATATACTTCAAATGCTTGTAATTTTGACATTTTTTATACATCCCTTACATTGTTATGTTCTTTTACAATTAAGTTATAGAAAACAAAATTATAAATCTAGAAAATCTAAAATATTTTTCAAAAGTAAATCATTGATCTCCATGATTTTAAAAGTAAAAAAAATCTTTAATTTATTGAATATTTATTGAAAACGTAGCATGTGCCAGACAGTATTCTAGAGATACAATGATGAACAAGACATATGCAGTCCCTGCTGTAAGCAGACATCATATTCTTTTCCAATAAAATATCAAAATAAGAAATGAAATCAAATCTTGTATGAAAGCATTTTATATGTTTTTATGAATAGTGCTGCTCAAGAAAATTAGAATATTATCTTCTGAGTATGTTACTCCAAACACTATGTAGAGAAAAACAGACTGCTCAAGCAGTGGCATTTATCACCAATATTTATTGAAATTAAGTTGAAAGCAAAAATTATGTCATGAAATGTTCCATTGATATACAATGAACATATTTCAGTGGTTTCTGAAATATCTCGTGGAGTTTTAATATTAGTTAAGAGTGTAACATGGTTTAGACAATGTTACCCAATGATGGCCACGATTGTTAATAGTTTGTATTAGCTGAAAGCTGTAAAATCATCCAAGAACTCTGTTAGCATTGAACTAATAATTTACCAAGACAATTACTACATAGTGGAATTTTTTGCAGCTCTAATTCAGTATTATTAATAATGGATAAAATTGCACTTTTCTCAGGTTGCTGTGGGCAATAGGGAATTATTTCAATGAATATTTCAGCACATTATTTTAATCATTGTTCCACCAAATCCAAGTGGGCAATATTTTATAGTTCTTAATTCAGTCTACTAAGAAACCACGGTCATTAAATTGCAACCTATTTGTAGTGAGGTCTATCCTGTGATTTACAAGCATTGTTAAAAACAGTGTAAAAGAATGCAAACTGTGCCATTAATATTTGTAATTTGATTCTGCGTTTGTTACTAAATTCCCCATGATTGATGTTTTTAGTAGAGAGAAGAACATTGTAAAGAAAGCAGAGCTGAGTGTTATAATGCCTAAAATAAGAGAATGTTACTATGTTAAATTTTGTTCATTTGTAGAGGAAACATATGTATACATATGTATACAAACACAGTTGTATACAATATAAATGTCTCAAAAATTATCTAAATTTTCCAATGAGACCAAAGAAATAAAAATTTAATTTTATGGAAAAAATGTATTTCCAGTTATACATTGTTATTGATAGTGATTATTGTTTCTTTATTTTCCCATTGTTAGCCAATTGCATGATTTCTGGCGTTTGGATTACTGGGAAGATGATCTTCGTCGAAGAAGAAGATTTGTTCGTAATGCATTTGGCTCCACTCATGCTGAAGCATTGCTCAAAGCTGCAATCGAGTATGGTTAGTACCAGTGCTTTTTAACACAAAAATCCTGCTGGATGTGAGATGACTCTTTGTGGTTGATAATTCTTTTTTTCAATAGCATTTAAGATTCTCCATGTCATAAGTCAAAAATATTCTGTTCTGCTTCCTCCATTCGAAGATACTTCAGCATCATTTAGGTTACACTTAATCAACACACTAATTCCCCTGCTTTATGTATTTTAGACACTTTAACTTCTTTTTAATAGATTAGAGACTCTATGTAGTTGGTTGTTACCCAACATTCTTCTCATACAGCCTAA
Source organism: Equus quagga (assembly GCF_021613505.1). Classification (NCBI taxonomy): domain Eukaryota; kingdom Metazoa; phylum Chordata; class Mammalia; order Perissodactyla; family Equidae; genus Equus; species Equus quagga. Next base: position 67,794,253 of record NC_060272.1, on the reverse strand, counting down.
AACAAGAGTAAAATCAGTTTTTCAGTGTGTTTCAAACTCTGGTGACTAAGACCCAAGGTGAAAAAAATATATACTGTTGTAGTCATGTACTCAGATTTATATATTTTTGTGCATAATGCGCGTGTGTGTATGTCTGTATACATACACGTATACTAGATGAATATACATATATACATGAAATATGTATATATGTATATCATTTGTGTATATATGCATGCATATACTTTAAATACTTCAGTATTTAACTGAAAGAAATATCTTAATAATTTCATTGCATGAATTCTCTATTTTAATCCTATCCTATTCTATTCTATTATTTTCAATCTAAAAATATAAAATAAAATAAATCCTGCTACAATATGTCCATTTAAATTCCCAATACTCAGGGCCCGCCCCATGGCCGAGTGGTTAAGTTCACGTGCTCCACTTTGGCGGCCCAGGGTTTCACTGGTTTGGATCCTGGGTGCAGACATGGCACCGCTCATCAGGCCATGCTGAGGCGGCGTCTCACATAGCACAACCAGAGGCACTCTCAACTAGAATCTACAACTGTGTACTGGGGGGCTTTGGGGAGAAGAAGAAGAAGAAGAAAAAAAAAAGGATTGGCAACAGTTGTTAGCTCAGACGCCAATCTTTAAAAAAAATAATAATAAAATAAAATAAATACCCAGTCCTCCACTGAGTTGCAAGTGAAGTCTGAAAAAGACCATTCCACGTTAAAGATATCATCTGCTGTGACACTACCATAAAACTGTTCCCTAATTATCCCTTATAAAATGTACAATAAATCGTAAACCTCCAAACATCTTTTTGTAATTTAATAAAAATGCTGCTATTGTAGATTGCTGTCCACCAAGAAGTATGCACAGGGCTATTTGTCCACTTACCCCTTTTTAAATGCTCTAACAAGTTTAAGTGTGATTGATCATATCAGAATTTTATAAACCATATACTCTCAGAAAACATCATTAATGAACACTATTCATATATTTTTGTTATTAACCACTTTTGTTCTTAGTTACTTGTGTTTTTATGTTAGTTTTCATTTATTTAAGAGTAATAAAAGAGCCAACTGTTTTAAAATTTACCATAGTTTATAACATATAATACCAATCAGAAAAAATACTTAATCCTAATAAAAAGAAAATGGGCAAAGCTTTTAAAATTTGTTGTGCAAACAGTCTTTCAATGGATATACAGTCATGCATCAGTTAACAGAGATACGTTCTGAGAAATCTGTTGTTAGGCGATTTTGTCATTGTGCAGACATCATAGAGTGGCCTTACACAAACCTACATGTATAGCCTACTGCACACCTCGGCTATATGGTACTAATGTTATGGGCCCACTGTTGTGTATGTGGTCTGTTGTTGACTGAAATGTTGTTAGACGGTACATGACTGTAACTTAGTGAGGCTCAAAACATAAATGAGGATTTCATATGAAACTATTATGCTTTGTAACTTTATACACTAAAAGTAACTACAGGAAAGGATATGCTAGGGAAAAATTATAGTTGGCCTGTATTGTAGGGGACTTCTTTAATCAACTCAAAAGATTACCTAAGTTGGGGCCCACCTGGTGGCATAGTGGTTAAGTTCATGCACTCCGCTTCGGTGGCCCGGGGTTTGCCAGTTCAGATCCTGGATGCGGACGTACACACAGCTCATCAATCCATGCTGTGGCAGCATCCCATGTGGAAGAACTAGGATTTGCAATTAGGATATACAACTATGTACTGGGGCTTAAGGGAGCTAAAAAAAAGATTACCTAGGGATTTTAGCACCTAAGGATTTAGCACCAACTTAAAATGAGATATTACCTTTATGCTCTATAGAAGAGGTTCTCAGAAATACCTACTTAAAGTGGCATGCCTTTTCATACGAACTTAAAATTATTAAAACTTCATTTTACATATGCAATAATTTACACTTTTTCACCAATTCATCTTGAATTCATCACATTTGAAATTAGAAACATCTAGAGACAATTCGGAACAGGTTAGGCTAGAGTGATATTATTAGTGATACTGTGTTGCCAAAGCTTTAATTATATAGGATGCACATTATACTATGTTCAGCATTCTACAGGTTGCTTTAAAAAAGGTTCTGCTAGAAAAGTATTCCTTTTGGTTCTCTATAAAAGTGGATACTTGCTTTACTTTGTGTGTTTAGTTTATAAAATATCTTGATTATTAAGCCAGTGTCAAAGCCTATCAGAAACAAATTTTAAAATCTTTTACCTTAAAATCTTTTTAAGACTGATAGTCATGGTTTAGTAACATAGTAACTATTATTAATGAACCCAAACTAAAAAATAATACTCTAATTTTGAAAGAGATAAAAGATGTAGGTGATACTAAATATCCTCTGTGTGTAATGTAAGTGTATTTTAAAATATATAGTGATTTATGAATTTTAAATACTGTATGATCAGCAGTATTCAGAACCTATTATCCCTCTTGAGTTGGGTTCTTGATAAAAGGAAATAGGGATATGTTTTTCTTTTCATACATATCTAGAACAAAGACCACATGTATGTCATAAAATATTCAGGAAATCTACATGGTACCCGTGTGAGAGTTACTCCATGATCATTCTCAGGGTTAAGGTCATGTAGTGGAAGACAAAAGAAAACTAAAACGATTCTACCTCCAAAAACAATCCTAGAGCACATCTCTTCAACCTTCATCACAGTTCACATCTATGGACTTTTGGAAGTGGGTAGAAGGTAGGGAGTAAAATAGGGAGGATGTGAGGAGGGTGAGTGGAAAGTATTCCCTGAAGTGATCTGTACGTAGAAGTAGAAGGAGGATCACCGACTGCCAAGAGAAAAATGTATATTGTCTCTTCTTCCAAACTCTCAGTGTGCCTTCTAACTTGTGTATGTATTCTTCACAAGAAATAGGACGTAAAGTTCAGTAATTATTACAAAGCACTTCATCCAATAAAAATAGATGTTGAAAAATTTATTGAAAACATATTTTTTGTATTTTAAAGAAAGCTTTTGTGTTCACATATTGCCAGAACATTCATATAAAAGTAAAACGAGGCCAGCCCCATGGCCAAGTGGTTAAGTTCCTGTGCTCTACTTCAGTGGCCTGGGGTTCACCAGTTTGGATCCTGGGCACGGACCTACACACAGCTCATCAGGCCATGCTGTGGTGGCATCCCACATAGAAGAACTAGAAAGACCTACAATTAGGAAATACAACTGTGTACTGGGGCTTTGGGAATAAGAGAAAACAAAGAGAAAGATTGACAACAGATGTTAGCTCAGGGCCAATCTTCCTCACCAGAAACAAAACAAAACAAAAGTAAAACAACCCAGCCCACCATTAGGCACTCCTGCTGCCATTAAACATGTACTTATGTTTAAGTACCTTAAGGTCTGGCAGTGTGTAGACTAACATCCAAATGATTAAATGTTTTGGTGTATGTGGAAATAGATAAAGGGTGCATTTATAGCACAAACCTACAAATTTTAAGAGAGCTTCTAGAACAAATTGAAATTCAATTTCTTTCTACCTCTGTATTAAATAATTACAGGATTTCAGTTTTCCTATAAATTCTATCTTGAAAGTTAAGCATTAAATGCACAGAAACTCTGCTGTAATCTTTGATCAAAAAAATGTTTCATATTCGTCTACATTGTAGCAACAAAATTGTTTTAAGAGCAGAAGAATATCTTATGAATGGAACTTTCACTTTGGCCAGAAGTATTTCAATCAGTGATCAAAGTTTTCAGAATTTTAAACAACTTGTACAAGCCGAGGGAGTAACCTTAAGTTACTTGAATAGAGAATATTTACATGGCCATCAAAGCAACCCCTGGGAGATAAATGCTGGTCAGGTCTATCTCTTCCTTTAGTACATTATGTTTCAGGAATGTGAGTCTATACTAATGTAGCAGAAGTGAAACTGAATTAGCAGACTTAATGTTTTAATAAAAATGTTTTGAATCACTTGGTTTTTCCCTAAATTCAGTCAAATACTTTACATCAAATTGTAGTTAAACTTTTATGTTATGGGCAGAAACATTTAGCCATAATTTGGATTTCATGACATTCTTTTCAGGCAATTTATTTGGAGGCACCAAATAAATATATTAACAATTCTTTCTTGAAAGAGCAAATAATCTGAATTGGATATATTTTCAAGGTGACAAAAGGACAATAATTTTATTTTATATTTATTTTGAAAAGCTTTCTCTTCAATTTCATTATTAAAACTTTCAGTTGACCTTTTTTGGTTGGAAAACATCCTTAACACTGATGGAGTTTTTCATGCTTCTTAGTAATACTAATGAATTGAATAATTTATGAGGTTGTCATGTGCAAAAGATTTGGTGTGATTTGATATACTTTCAGCCTCTGGTGTTAGAATATGATTAATAAAAACCTAGAGGCATGTAATTTTTTTCCTGATGTTTAATGTTTGAATTTTCTATGTATTGAATGTGTTATTTAGGTGTTTTCTAATAGTAAAATCTCATACAAGTGCAAATTTAATTGATTACCAGGAATTTTACAAACCATAACACTGGAAAATAGAAGGAAAATATTTTTAAACTTATAAATGCACCTTCTGACCTGCAGGATTTTCTTCTTCAGGGAAAATTAGCTAATAAGAAAATGATTGAAAAAGGAAGGTTTTGTATATTATTTGTATGTTCCAATAAAACCTAGACTAGTCAACTTCTGGTGCTTTAAGATTATGTTGTCAAAGAATAGCACAAAATCTTGATAAGTTTGGTTTTCTTTGTTGACTGTCAATTATTGTTTAGAACTCTGTTTGCCCTCCATAAAATTATAGTGGAACAATGTTTCATCAGAGCCTAAGATCTCAAGTTCCCCCGTGTCTGTGATCAAAGACATCAGCTTAAATAGGTCTGATCAGGCATCGCAGGAGAGAGCAGGCTGCTTCAGCTGGAGGAAAAAAAAACATGGAGCAAAGATGACAAAGTTAATCAGTCATTTCTTTGGCAGTAAATAATAAGATATGCTGAGAACTGCAAATGAGAACATCCTTAGGTTCCTCAGAGATGTGTCTGCTTAACACCTGATTTATCTAAGCTTGTGAAGCCATCAAGGTATGACCTTGATGAATAAAAAGCAGCTCTGTAATGAATCTGGAATTAAATTAGTTCTGATGGGATATGCATGGCTACTGTGATGTGCAACTTGCAGTCATCAAAAAATAAGAAAAGCAGTAAGAACAAAAACACTGATGCAGCTCTACAGTTGTTAAGAAAGAAGCTTCAAATTATGAATTCATTTTTTTCTCACTTCAATTTGAAGAGTTTATAGTTGTAATATTTGAGAAAGATGATTTGATTTTTTTCCTTAATAATGTATTGTGAGTATTATGTAGAGACTCTAGCTAATGTCTTATTATTGTTCATTGATAACTCCATTTTATTTGATATGGTATTACTCAGATATCCATATTTAGAATGAAATAGATGATCTGATTGTGATTAAAATAATTTATTGAAAAATTAATGATGTAAATTTTTTAGAAGAGAAAGACGTGCAGGGAATCATCTTTCAGCTCTTTTTTGGTGCCAGTATCATATTTAATATCATAGCCTTGTCTTCACCCTGTGGTTTTTATAGTCTCTTAAAATATTTAAAACAGAATATATAAATTCTAAGTATTAAAATATGCTTATAAAATGCATTTTACAGATTTTGTATAACATTTTCCTATCAACAAAGTTTTCACAACTCTTCTGCTTTTAAAGTGAAGCCTTAGATTGTAGGCTTTAAGCAGATTCAGGAGTCAAGTAACCATATTAATTTAAAAACATTTATTGAATATCTTCTACATGCCATGCATGTGGTAGATGCTGGATTCAGAAATTGAGACAGTTTCTACCTTCAAACATCACATAGTGTAGTGCTTCTCAATGGGTGTGGAGGTCAGGTGGTGCTACTGGCATCTAATGGGTAGAGACCAGGACTATTGCTAGAATATCCCACTGTGCACAGGAGAGCTCCCACAGAGCAACAACAGCAATTCAGCCCAAAATGTCAGTAGTACCAAGGTTGAAAAAAACCTGGACTAGTGGAAAGAAATGCACAGTTATCATAGAGGGAGGTAATATTTCATAAAGGAGCACAAGGGAGAGAGTGTCTAGTGGAATGGAGTCAACTTCATAGAAGTAATTACTGATGAACTGTCTTGAGAGAAGATTAGGAGTTTACTAGATGAGCAGGGAAGGGCAAAGTAATAACAGAAATTACCAAGCCATGGAGGTATGAAAGGGCTTAACTTACTCCTTTGAATGGCCTTAATATTTTGCACTTGGTAACAGGTCACTTTGTAAAGATTTCAAAGAATATCTTGATTTTAGATGTTTCATATTTCTGAGATAAAAGAAAAACCTTGATTTTAGATGTTTCATATTTCTGAGATAAAAGAAAAACCATTTGGGAGACCAGCCCTGGGGCCTAGTGGTTAAGTTAGGTTTGCTTCACTTCAGTGGCCCAGGGTTCACAGGTCAGTTTCCAGGATGGACCTACACCACTTGTCAGTGGCCATGCCGTGGCAGCGATCCACATACACAATAGAAGAAGATTGGCACAGATGTTAGCTTAGGGCAAATCTTCCTCAGCAAAAAAAAAAAAAAAAGAAGAAAAACCATTTGAGGGCAGGAATCATGTTTCTTCTCTCTATTCCATTTAGAGCATCCACATTAATCAGTTTTATGTACTTAATTGTTATTTTTATTTAATTGATAATTGATAATTTCAAGCTATACTCACAGTATTTTAACAACATCCACTCATCACTTTCAGTAGCAGCATTAAAGGATGGTATTTCTATGGAATATTTCTAATAAGTATGGTATGGTATTTTCAAGTTCTGAAATATATTTTTTATGTCTCTATTTCCCCTTACAACATCAAAATCTGTTAAGTATAAGGAACAAATAAAATTATATTAGTGGACTTATTGCTGAGTGGCATGAAACTGTTCATAATCTTGCTTATATTCTTTTAGACTAATTTTTCATAAAATATACATACAATTACGTTTATAAATAATTACAATACAGTGCGATAAATATTTTCATTGAGGTGTACTAAAAATGCTATGTGAGCTCAGTGATGGGGGCTGCCTAACTGAAGAAATACATTTTAGCTAGACTTGAAAGGAAGAATGGAGATTTTCTCAAGCCAGTAAGTGGATTGGTGGCAGTGTGGAGAAAGGGACTACAAAACACAACACAACATGATGTGTCCCTGGAATGGAAAATGGTGCTTTATGATGGAACACCAGATAGCATGGGGAGATGGTATGAAGATGAGGCTCAAAGGGCTGTTTGAAGCCATGATGTAGAGGGGTTTGCCGATAAACTGAGCCATTAAAGGTTTTTCTTTGGGAAAATGACAGACCATAGAAATTAAGTGACATGCTAAGTGAGAAATGATAGGTGGAGTAAAAACTCCATCTAAATACCATTCCCATACTATACAGTATGTTGCTGTAGATACATTTGGAATTTTCTTAAGTGCAAGAGCATCATTGACCATTTCCCCATTCTAAAGTTTACCTGCTAAATTTTGGCCTACTCTTATAGCCTCTCATCTGTAAAGATATACCAGTACAGATGAACTTAGTGTCATTCACAGGGTGTGCATTTCATGTCATTTGTAAAAACATATTTTAAATGGTTTTGGTGTTTGTGAAAGTGCTTTAAATAACGTATTTGAGCACCATTTCTCAGCTATTCCATTCTTTTTGAGGTAATTGAAATTTTTGTTAATTATCTCTTTATCACGTCTCTGCTTGCTTACCTGTCCAAAACATTTTGCCCCCCATTTCCCAGAGTTTAAAAGTAAATTTCCCACACTGAATTTTGTGATAGGCTTTAAAAAGAAAGCCCAAGCATCACTCCCCAGGTTAATGGCATCCACTGCAAGAGAAAGTCTTCCCCACCCTCTCAGTCCCCCTTCAAGTTGTCCATTTCATCTTTTCTTTCATTCCAGAAGTTGCAAAAACTTTCTTCCTTCCATTCTGTTGCTCTTCTGCCATCTACCCCTCCTGACTCATAATGCAAGATTTCTTTTCTTTGTTCCTTTTTCCCTTATTCCTTCCTTCCTGAAAAGAAACATGCTCATTGTAGAAGATCTAGAAAAGGCCAAAAAAGTTTAAAGAAGGGGGAAAAAATCACTCATAGACAACACATAAAGATAGCTGTCTTTACCGTGTTGATGTATTTATTTCATGCTAGTCTTTTTCTATGCATACTTTAACATAGAGACCAAACACTGTGCTATGTACTCAAACAGTCACAAAGATGAAGAATGCAGCATCTGTGCTCTTTATGACATTTAGAGGGTTCCAAATTGGCCCAAGTTTTCTATATGTTTTAGCAGTTTTTTCCCACAAACAGTGTGCCATATGATTTTTAATATAATGAAAGCCTGTTTAAAATATTTAAAAATCACCCTAATTTCATCGCTAATCAAAATATGCAGAGAGATTCTACATTTATCATGTATATTCTTAAAATATGGCTTATGAAATTTCCTTTAAAAAGCATAGAATGGAGTTTTCTACATTGACTCCATTAAGATTATTAAGTTAGCTTTTCATGCTTATATAGTGCTGCACTTAAATTCAATAATATTTTCTTGCACCTTTTTAATTGTATTTTTTTCAGTTTAAAAATGCTGTTTATGAATATCCCCTTTGTTGGTCTTCTTTAAGAAATATTGCTTACATATGAATATTTTGAATTAGGAATAAATGAAATTCCATTTTTGCTGTCAGAACCAAATTGTAAAAATGCATTGCATGTCTTTGAAAATCAGTATACTCTATTAGCAGGCCTGTCAATATAAAAAGTGCATTCCATTTCCACCTCTTGCTCTAATAACCTTTCCTGTGTTACTCTGAGGCAGTTCACATAATCAGAGTATATTGTCAGCTTACTGGAGTTGGGGAAGCATGAAATGAAAATCACGTTAATATTGATCCAATTCTTTTACTTGCAAGTGTCCTTGATGTCCTTTTCCACTGAGCAATAACTGTTGATGTTAGGTAGCCATTTTCTTCTTTTATTTCTTATAGTCCAGGAAATCATTTATAAGCATAAGTAATCTGAATAAGAATTTACCACTTAGAATAATTTCTGTGAACATTTCATCTTAATTAATGCCCATATTGCTAATTCTACTTGTTTCCTATACCACTGAAATATTTTCTCTCGGAGAACAGCCTACTTGCAGGTACAATGTTTATGTCTAGTTTGAAACAAACAAGTCTATACACATTCCTCATTGGTAAAAATCACAAAGGATGCTGTATTCTACTTTTATGTGATATAATGATGTGCTAAAATGGACCATAGGGAACATCAGTGATTGATTCAGGTAAGGATTACCTTTTCTGAATCAAGTTCATTAGAAGTTTGAAGCTGGTATCTTGGGTTTTTAATGTTATGGTCGTATAGATCATATCTACTTTACATTATTCAATATATCCTCTGTCAACAAAAATGAATTGAAGTGGAAACCATGGTTAAATCCAATGCATTCAGAATGAAATACCAACAACTAAGAAAGGAGGGATTTGGCTTTGCAACTGTCCAGATTTTTTTATCTGTATTTATTAAATTTGGCCAATAACTACTCAGATTTTTACTTAAAGTGTGTTTCAAACAATAATTAGAAACCATCTGTTTGAATAGAAACAGTCTATTTCACTTACAGAAATTCTTGCTTCCTAGAATGAGTTTGTATTGATAGAGTGAGGCTCCTGAGTCAGCATTAGGTATAAAAGAAAAAAAGATACTGGAGATTTCTAGTATTCTTTCTAATATTGTTTTTATTCAGTGTCTCTAACAGTTTTTACCATTGGGATTTATCTGCTGCAAAGTCTGTTTTCTTAAAAAAGAAAATCCTTTTCTATACAGAAGATTTTCTTAGTCCTTAGACCTCAGTAGGTCTTTCCTTTTGTGTCATCATCATTTATTTTTCTTAAGGAAGGAAATACTATGTCTGTGCTGTAAAGCCAAACACAAAATTTAATTTTGAATTCAAATTATGTACAAAGAAAAATATTTACTTTTTAGTAAATGATTGTTACAATAAAGTACAATCTATGTATATATCTACTGCTTTTATCTCACATTAAGGTCAGTATAAAATGCTTTTGAGTGATAGGTTTCTCAATATAATAAAAATTGTTCTTTCATCTTTTTTTGAAATGTTCAAAATTGTAAACTTCTCAGTAGTAGATTGATTCATACATATTATTGCATGAGATCATGTCACCATATCTAATGTAATCAGAAGTATATTTGTCTTAAAGTCTTTTCCTTTTAGTGGAAATTAAATAAAATCATTTAGAGTTACTAAAAGCACTGTTCTTTAAAGGTATTTGTTGCTCTGATTTTAGCTTTAATGAGAAAAATAAATCTTTATTTTAAAATTTCCGAAAGTTTTTGTATGTCATTAATACTTCTAAAAGAACGTATTTAGGTTTGAAAATGAATTGCAGCGTTTTATCTTACTTACATAGGGGTAGATTTTGTCAAAACACATTTTACAAACTAAAAATATCGTGAAATGGCATATATTGAAAAGAATTTCTCTTTCAAAAAAGAATGCCATCTTGTAAAACTGATTTCCAGATGTTTAGAAACACTGAAATTTTCTGACATTACATTTAGATAAAATTAAAATGAGGGGCCAGTCAGGTGGCGTAGTGGTTAAGTTCATGCTCTCCCCTTCGGAGGCCCGGGGTTCACAGGTTTGGATCCCAGGTGTGGACCTAGCACCGCTTGTCAAGCCACGCTGTGGTGTATCCCACACAAAACAGAGGAAGATTGGCCACAGATATTAGCTCAGGGTCAATCTTCCTCACACACACCGCACACAAAATTAAAATGAGACCAAATTTCCATTCTGCCCCTCTCTTTCCAATGATGAAAGAGAAGTATGTAAAACGTGTCCTCTATAATTCTCTAAAGCAAATTCTAGTATCAGCTTTGTTGAAAAAGTTGTTTTTCTTCAAATATCCAAGATATTAAGAATATTTATATTCTTAAGATACCAATATATAAAAGAAAAAACACACATCAAATACATTGATGATTATATAATTTTATTCAGTAATATCTTTGAATAATATGGTTATTGGGTAAAAACAATTTTTAATGTGAACTGTTTACACTCCTTTCAATTCACTAACACTTCATGGCACCTGTCTACGTGCTATCCTTCCTGCCTGCAGGGAGCATCCAGTCTAGTGGAGAACTGAAGGCTCATATTGCATTGTAATGAATATAAACAAAGTGTCATGACAGCATGGTGGAGGGAAGAAGATTAATCCCGACTGAAGGAAAGGAAACCATTATTTGTTGCATATCTGATGTTAGTTACGCATTGTGCTAAGACCTTAGATGCATCATTATCTTACTTGAGTTTTTTAATCCTCACATCAGTTTGCTTTTTTTCTCCTTTACATAAATCTTAGGCAGCATTATTAGAAGCAATAAAGCATTGGCTGGGTTCTTGTTCAATTTTAAATTATGTACTTAGTAAGCTCTTTTAATACTCTCCTGTTAACTTGTTTTATTTATCAAAATTATAACATTTTTGAATGCTTATTATATAAATAATCTTGACATATTTCAAGGTGTTTTAGCATCCAATGTCTCATTTTAACATTGCGATAATCCTGTGATAGTTTGGTTGATAAATACTTATTCCTCTTTCACAGCTTGGGAAACTGAAGTTAAGAGATTGGTCTCGATATTTCCTTTAATATGTTCATTTTTTGTTTTAAAGATTGGCCCTGAGCTAACCTCTATTGCCAATCTTTTTTTTTTCTTCTTCTCCTCAAAGCCCCCCAGTACATAGTTGTATATTCTAGTTGTAGGTCCTTCTAGTTCTGCTGTGTGGAACATGACCTCCTCAGCTTGACTTGATGAGTGGTGCTAGGTCCGCACCCAGTATCTGAACTGACAAAACCCTGGGCCACCAAAGCGGAGCATGTAAACTTAACCTCTTGGCCGTAGGGCTGGCCCTTAATATAATATATTCTTAATGGATGTTTGTGGGAAAAATAAAGCAAGAATTGCAAATCACGTAGTCTAGCTTCTTCATTTATGTGGAAACCATAAAGGACAAAAATAGAAAAGTATCTTATGTACATATAAAAATAACTTAAGTGCAAAAAAAGGTAACTTAAATGAATATGAAATTATTGATATGTGAATTATGTTTATGTTTTCATGTACTCACTCAACAAACATTTATTGATTGCCACTTTGTTTGACAATTGATACACTGGGAATTAAAGACTAATAAGAGAATACCTATATAAAAGACTCCAGGAAAAAATATGTACAAAAACGATAATATCTTGTGACTTATTTATAAGATACAAAGTTTATACTTTGTATAAAGCATAAGTAGTATACAAAGAGAAGGCAGTAATCAACTAAACTTAATCTTAAAGGAGAAGCCAGGTAAGAGAATTCCATGTAAAAGGGATTACATATGTCAGACTTAAAGGTTTGAATCAGTGTGGCACGTCTGAGAACAAAAGCATTCAGCTCTTGAGGAATATAAGATGTGAAGAGATCAAATCGGTAAGATAGTGAGGTTAAATAAGCAGGGGCCAGAGGATGAATCGTAGACCATGTATTTAAATTGTACAGATCAAACAATGTAGAAAATATATTCTTACATAGTAGATACAAATAAGATAGGTAGAGAGAGAGAGGTACACACATATACATACATGTATCATTTTTAATAAGTGACTAATTAGAGCCATATTTCCATACTAAATGTGAAATAAATAATAATAGCATAAAACTGGTAAGAAGCTGATGCTGTGCTAAAATTGGCTTGTTATGGGTTTCTGACTTTTCTCTTTGTGCGTTAGCCACATATATATGATTTATGGTTTACCTATTGTAAATTGTTTTTTTCTTTATTAGCACAGATGTTTTAGAATTGACTAGAATAATTCCTTAAACAGAAATAGACTCTTATGTAGTGTTTTTCTTTACATTAACTGTTAATATTTATCAACAGTAAAGAACATGATGGGCAAATGATATAATTTCTTTGCCTTGATTGTCCAGACTTTCCAGATAGACATTTCTCTGAATATTATTAAGATAACTTAATGTCTCCAAATTGTCACTTTTGTCTTTTAAATTACATAAAATAACACTAAAACTATTTAAAATGATAATAGTAATAATAATACAGTTACAGTAATAATACTCAAGAATAGTAACAGTATTAGAAAGATTTTAGTTCTGTTACTTCACTTTTAAAATATACTTTGTTTCACATGGATCCTTGTTTATTAAAGGAAGTTTTATGAAAGAGGAGTTTTATTTAGGTTTATGTAATGCACTGTTCTATGTCAGACAACATTTTCACATACGGAGCTTCAAGCATGTATATTTACTAAGAAATCTAATGTGTATAGAATGCTTCCCTGTATTTATTTGTAACCTGATGTAGAAAATAATATAAGTGTAATTTTGGATTTGGATTCATTAATATATAATTTAGTGGCTTTTTTAATTCTGAAACCTTTCAAATTTTATGGCATATTAATGGGTTTTTTAAGAAAATAAGCCGTTATGTCTATCCTGTCCAGCTTTACACATAATTCACATTTTTAAATCTAAGGCGTTATAGTGGTTTGTGGTATTCGCTTGTTAATTTCTTGATTAATGGCTAAAGAGGCCAAGAAGTGCACTCAGTCCAACATGTCTCCTGAAGATAGATGATCTCAAATAAATTCTCTTCCCAATCAGATTTTGATTTGTTAGGTGTTAAACCAATTCTTTCTAAGGACAGTGTTTATAAGCCTTGTAATGAGACAGCCCTTTGAGACCTTACCTCTTTTTGCCTGTAATTTTGATGAATGAAACTCTAATTCATAAAGGATATTGTGATTGAAAAGCACCTTTGGATCTTGTACACTTTAATTTAGATAAATGTTTGGTGCAGTATCATAAAATCAGGAAGTTTACTGAGCTGCAAACTGATAACACTTCAGCAGGGGTGAGAAGTTTGGTGTGTGTTGGAATGGATTAGTTTACTATATATCTTTTAAAGACATAATGGTTTTACTGCTTTACAACTAGAGGGGATAAAATTGAAAGCTTAATATATGTTTCAGAGCTCACCTTCCTTTGACTACAATTTCTTTATTGATTTATTTTAGTTTTAATAACACAAGAGTAACAAAAAGCATTTTTTTAAATAACAAAGCAGATTTCACATGGTTGTGATACAAGGAAAAACTTGCTTTATAGGTTGACTCATACATAAAGGGCTTTATTGACTATTTCATGTAAAGAACCACATTCCCTTTTGTGTAAAAGCATAGATTCTCCAATTTGCCCCCAACCTCTGAGATATCCTGGGATCTTCAGATTAAGAAATATCCAGAGGTAACTTCTATGTCTCAGTTTATTCATGTATTCAGTACTTGTGAGGGCTTGCTCTATATCAGGCAGTGTGCTGAGAACTGAGAATACAAAGACAGAAGCACGTTTCCAGTCATCAAGGAGCGTCCAGGCTATGTGGAGATAAGAAGCAAACAAACAATTATGATACTACCTATAACAACTATCGTACCAGGATTCATAAGGTGTGGTGCAAGCAGAGGGGAAAGAACACACAAACTCACCTTAAGAAATCAGAGAAAGGAACGTAGGGTAGACTTGAACTTCAGTTCAGGAAATGTTTGTGGCACATCTGCTGGGTACCAGATGATGAGGCTGCAGAACAAACACATAACAGATAATACCTATGCATGGTTGAGTTCTGTGTAAACTGTGAGAGTACAGATGGGTTGGTTAGGAAAGGCACTTGAAGGAGATGAGTTTTGAAGATCAAGTAGGAATTAGCCAAACAAAGGAGGAAGGAAAAAACATACCATATAGAGGGAATAATATTAGCACAAGTAAAGAGATATGTGAAAGCACGACATATTTCAGAAGCTATAAATGGTCCAGTATTGCTGATGGGGAGTGAAGAAAGACAATGAAAAACTGGTGATAAGAAGATAAAAGGCGTTGATCAGCCATGCTAAGGACTTTAAATTTTATCTTATAGTGTAAGCCTTGCATTGAGTGTTATTGATTAGAAGGAGTTAATAAATAAACAGTATTAAGTAGGAAAATATTCTCAAATTATTTTTGTTTTATAATAATGAATGACAAAAGTATGGAGGATGGTGTGAATAAGGGAGCTATTGAAGCCCTCTAGACCAAAAAGATGATGGCCTGAGCCAGAGCAGTGGCAGTCACCTTATAGGATAAATCCTAGGCTTGTGACTTAAGTAAGTGGGTTGATCAAAATAGGAAGAGGTAGAGAAGCCAGAGATGATTCCTTCAGTCAGGGAAATGTGGAATTAGGATATCCATCTAAAGATGTCTAGTAGAAATGTGGCTATAAAGACCTCAAGAGAGACTTCTTGGTTATTAATCAGATTTGCCTCTTTTGTTAGATGATGCAAGCTCCGAGTTTCTCAAATTAAGTTACTACCCAAGAAGCAAGCAAGTTAAAAAGATAGCTACCCCCATAAGATTACTCCCAGCTTTATATAATCTAGAAACCACATAAAATTAAGATAAGGTTGTGGGGCATTCAGTAATCAATACCCAATCTTTTATTCTAGAAATAAGAATCATCTATCGGCCACTGAAAGAGAAATACACTTATAACCCATTTAATTCCCCTCACCTCCCATGTAGCATTGATTTGTAATAATACTATTTGTCTCTGAAGTATTTATCAAAATATATACTTAATAGTCTATTGTTTTATACGATAAATATAAATATAAGCTATATTTAACCATGCTCTCTAAATGCTATTATCCAGTAAGAGCTGGAATGACGGACTATCTCTCAGCCACTGACACTCTACACTGCTATCGTGACATTATTGTGTTCCTCAACATATGTTTTTTTACTCCTCTATGAGCTACCTTTGGGCCAGTTTGTTAATGTTTAGCAAACGGAATTGGCTCTGAGTCACTGCCAAAGTGTGCAAGCTGCAAAGAAAGAGGCTAACACTGTTTTACAGTGCAAGTTTATGGCAGCTAGACGCACTGCCAAGGAAATGATTGAGCAAATATCAACAGGCAGTAGTGGTCTGTTGGAAACCCTATATTGGGCCTAGGAGAATTGACCAAAAGTATTATTATTTGTTAACTGGGAAGAATTTTGGCCAAAGGCATGACAAGATTGGGAGAGTAATTGCATGTGTACATAATACCATAACATCCCCTGCAACTATGATCCAACACCATCATATAGGAGTGATTTATTAGGCTCCCATTTTCAGGAATATATCTACTACACCAAATGAGATGTGAAGGTATTTTCCTAGTTAATGCTGGTCCTTGAAGCCTATATCCTAATACTACAGCCAGAACACAGTAAATTACATTTTCTTCCTGGTTGAATTCAAACTTCAAATGATATGAAATAGAGATGTTTCTTAGCTGTATTTCATATATATAATGTTTCATATTATATTTATATAGTTTACTTGCATTCAGATAATTTTAGATTCATTGTCACCTGTCAAAGTAGGTATTTGAATGTAAATATTTAAATATTTGTTAAGCAGTCAAATTCATGAGGGATTCAAAAGCATTGTAATTTCTAACCTTTACATTGATTGACATGCTAATATTAGGTCAGCTTTTGCCATATTAAGTTTTTCTGATGTTTTTGTGTTTGGATTTGGGCCTTTTGTACTATTTTATGTAACAAAATAAGGATGTCACTTTAGAAAGCTATTATTTATTTCGTGAATTGCTAATGAGATAGCTATTGCAAAGTACATTATGTGTCTGCATCGTTGCTAACTCCGCCTTTCTGTAGCTTCTCAGTTACAACCATTTCTCCCTTCAGATGTGAATCCTTTCTTGTCTTTTTCATGCTTATCTCATCTACTTTCAAAAACAATCTGATCAATTGATTAGTTATTTCACATGAAAGTATAATTGTGTGAAATTGTACAATTTTATCCATCAGAAAATCAAGTTTTTGGTAAGGTACAAATTTTTTGTAGAAAATTCAGTGATCTTAGAGTCCCAAGATGTGAACTGTAGTCCTTTCTCAACCACCAGCCAACACCTAGGTCCCTCAACAAGGCATGTAGCTTTCTCAGCCTGTTTCCTCATCAAATAAGGATAGGCGATTACACCCCCTGCCTTTCTCACAGAGTTATTTAGAAGACCAAACAAGATAAAGAAGGTAAAAATGTTCTCTAATTGTAAAGTAGTATGTAAATGCAGCATATAATCATAAGAAACTACTAGATTATTTCTAATACTCTCTGAAAGCAAAACAATCCTGATGATCTCAATTATTCTATTTCGGTTGTGATTAGGCACTGAAGAAGATGTAGTGAAGTCAAAGAAAACATTCCGGAGTCAAGCCATAGTGAATCAGAACGCAGAGACAGAACTTATGCTGGAAGGAGATGACGATGCAGTCAGTCTGCTACAGGAGAAAGAAATCGACAATCTTGCAGGTAAATTTTTAAATATTTTTCTTCTATTTGTTATAAGTAACAAATGCACACAAAGTTGCTAAATTTAAAATCTATCTCCTGGTGAATAAGTGTCTGTCAGTGGTTGGAACGATGCTCAATCATGTGAATGTTAATAATGTACTTTATCTCATTTCTAGTGTTGAAGAGAGGAAAATAGATATCAAACAAATACATATTTTACTAACAAATAAATAGCATCCACTTTCTGTGTAATAAAGAGTAACTTTTTAATATAGGAGAAATAATGTATAGCATAAGTTGTTTCCATTTAACTGCCTAAATAATTGGGAGGGGATAACAGAATGATAGACTCATTAATTTATATATGACACTGACATGCTAACAGCTATGAAGAATAGCCACTTCAGCCAGGTGACCATCGACTTTGCCATTTCCTCCCTGCTGTCACTCTTTGGAATGTCCCTCCCTGTTCCTGGTTTTTGCTCTGTCCCCACATTGCTGCTACTCACCACTAGCAAACATTCCTTCACCCATCCACCCTCAGTTTTCACCTTGTCCTGGTGCTGTTCTCGGGTCAATTCAGAGCAGCATCTATAATGACCAGATGGGATATGGATATTCTAAGAGTGTTGGCCCATAACCTTTTTTGGGTTTAAAGGACTTTTGAGAATCTGATGAAAGGAGATTGCTTCATGAAGGTGCACATACAATTTTGTACACAATTTCAAAGGATTCACTAACCCCTGGAAACCAGATCTAGGATGGAATCGTATCCTAGATCTCTGATTAAAAATTCCTGCTGTAGAGTCTAAAAAAGTATCTGAGTCTTACCTCTATTCTCTATATTCAGCCAGTGCAACAATGGGGTGGCAGATGGCAACAGAGAAGTGGACTTAAACTCATCATTCTGTTTACAAAGTAGCACTCCTCTATCCAGGAGTGTTCTGAAAATTATCCGGCATGCTTTGTGAAAGCCTCCAACGATATTTCTACCAGTTAGAGATTTCTCTTTTTTACCAAAAAGAAGATGTTCTTGTTAATTGTAAACTGGAGATGGCACATTATTCTCCCTCTTCTAGAAAGTGTTTAACAAGGTTATGCTAATATCAGTTCCTGGATATGCCTATGTTATTAACATTTCTGTGTCGTGAAAACTATTTTTCCTATTTAAAACTAATCTTAAGTCCCTGAACAAATGTTTGCCTCTAATTCTTAAGTAAATCTTCAAGTTTTGGTTTTGTTGTGGTTTGTTTTAATAGTTCAGAGATTTTATCTGAGACCATTTGGAAATTTAAGCAAATGAAATCTATTATTTCTTTTTGCCTACAGATTTGTTTTCTCTTTTCCTGGTCTTTTTCTTGATCCTAAAAAACTAGAGAAAATTCACAAACATGATTCCTGACCTTTTTAGATAATGCATTGCCTTTCCTCATTCACGTATGCTAAGAGATATGTTCAATGATTATATAATTTAGTTTAGACTCTCTGGTCTAAAGACTAAAGGTAATTAGTTGATACAAATTTGGCTAGTACCTTGAAGTTTATTATAAGATTGATTAATCCAGAGTGACACGATAGTGACAATGTTACATAAAAATCATTTTCAGAAGTTAACTACACACCAGTATGCTTGGGTTTTAAAAATCAGCTGTTGATAAAGTTTCAAAACACATAAATAACTCTTTTTGTTGTTTAATAAATTCTTGTCCAGATAGTTATCTTTGTCTTAGAAATTGAAATTTGTTAAATAAAAATATCTTTCCTTATTTATAACTTATGGTTCTGAGTAGCTCAATAGTGCTAAACTGCCTAAAGAAAACTTTGCTTCCGCAGAGATCTAAGTCCAAATCAAAATCCAGGAAATCCTAAAATCTGTATACAAAATTAATATAATCTGATGTTTGGTGTCTGGAAATATTATGTAAAATAACAAATGCCTATTTTCCAGCTCTGAGATGAAAATTACAGGTTTATCCTCTCATGATTTAACTTAGTGGTATGACTTGCATATTATTAATATATGAAATGTACCTTCAAAAATATAAAAGTATTAGAGTTCTTAGATGTTAGATTTTATATGAATGAATACACCATTTTTATAATAATAATGGTAAACCTAAACCTGCCAATAGCACAATTATACAAAATCCTATTTTGCTGACATGCACACAGATGAGGAGACCATGCATTACAATTTGTCAGTATGCAACAGTACTTAATAGTCAAGTTAAATTCAAGAGAGAAAAATATGCTAGCTAAAATAGAAAACTAAGGGAAAGTACTAATGTAGTTGAGATTAATTCTGTTTTTTGGCTTAAAAGATAGGGTCAGTTTCTGTTTATAAAAAGAAAAATAAGAGGAAGAAGAAGTAGCCTGTCTTACTAGGAGCCAGGCGGTGTTCACAGGGCTTTCTGTGCGGTAATCTGCTTAATATTCACAACACCCTATGAGGTGGACACCAGGATTACCCTAATTTTACAAATATAATATACAATAGCTTGCATAAGGTTAAGAAGTATATAAAATAATATACTTTCTTAAAAATATGTAGTATAGGGTTTGAACTACAATACACCAAATAGTGTATATACTTCTAAAATGACGTAAAAACAAGATCCTCAGTTTATAACTCATTTTTTACACTAGCTCCATTTACTACACTTCAAAGTCTATGAATATGCATAATAATTGATTTTAGTTGTATATACATGTTCCCCAAAATCATTCTGGTAAACTAAATAAAATCTGATAGAGTATTTTTAGGATGATTTCGTTTAAATATTGACCCTTTCTCATGTTTTCTCCATTTTCTTTGGAGTTTTCTGGTTTTCATAAAGATAAAATGTTCCACAAAGTTCTACAGCTTTACATGTCACACAATTTTCTGTTTCGCTTTTGGTTCCCTTTCTTCCCAAGCTGTTCATCTCAAGAGGCAAGTTAAATGTGTGTGATTATTAATTACTCAACTTATTATGTATTGTAAATGGCTTATATGATTATGATATAGAAGTAAGCCAATCAAGTAATCGTTACATTAATAACACCAAACTTAATTTGTTTTAATTGCTTTTTTAGTTTGTAATGATTCACCAAAGTGAATTAGCACCTAAGATTCCATATGTATTTCAGTTTACTAATTATATTGTTACTTAAAACATTATAATTAATGGTTATAATTCAACTAATTTTAATTGAAAATCTCATTTATTTTAATTTGAAACTTAGCTTGGCAAGTTATTTCTTCAAATAACTATTGAATAACTAAAATTTTAAATTAACTCACATTTATGTCATATATTGACAAGTGAATGATTTAATTTAACTGATAGATTGTGTCCGACTACTGAAATGTGTTTCATTTCTTTTAGAGTGGTAGTTCTGTCACATATGCTGAGTGATAGGAGAAATATTTTACATGATAGAATTGGAATTCACACAAATTCCTTTACTTTTACTTCCAAATATTAATAATTTTGCTAATTTAGGGAATTCTGAGTTGTCGATGATGGTGGTGGTCCTTTATGCTTTATCAGTTCCATAAATTGTAAAAAAATATTTGTTTTGTTTATAAATGTAAGCTGTTATTACCAACAATCCACCCTTCTGTTTAATGTCAGATAACTTTAAAGATTTCCCACAGGCCTACACCATTGTCCAAACTTCTTTCTTTACCTGAAATATCCTTTGTATATCTCTTCTATACTTTCCCTTATCTCTTATGAAAATCTCTACCCATTTTTTGACCTACTTAAAACACTTTATGAAGTATTCACTGGCCAATCTTGTCACTCCCATAACATTTTTTTTGGCAACAACTCTATGGAGATATAATTCACACACCATACAATTGACCCATTTGAAGTGCACAATTTAATGATTTTTTAGTGTATTCCAAGTTATGCAACTATCACCACAACTTTAGAACATTTCACCTCTCCAAAAAGAAACCTCATACTCTAACTATTTCCCCCATTTTCCCATCCCCCCTCCACAGCCCTAGAGGACAACTAATCTACTTTCTGCTCTATAGATTTCCTATTCCAGACATTTCATATAAATGGAATCATATAAAATATGTAGTCTTTCGTGACTGGCTTTGTTTACTTATGATAGTATTTTCAAGGTTCATCCATGTTGTAGCATATATGTCCTTTTTATGGCGAATAATACTCCATTGCATGGATATACCACATTTTATTTATCCATTCATTTTTTGATGGACATTTGGGTTGTTTCCACCTTTTGGTTATTACGATTATGCTGCTATGAACATTCATGTACAATATTTTATGTGAATATGTGTTTTCATTTCTCGAGTATATACCTAGATGTGGAATTGCTGAGTTAAATAATAACTCTATGTTTAACTTTTTGAGGAACTGCTAGACTTGTTTTCAAATTGGCTGCATCATTTTATGTTCCCATCCAGTGTGCAGGGGTCCCATTTCTCCACATCCTTCCCAATGCTGGTTATTATCCATCTTTATTATAGCCACTCCATAAAATTTTGATTATATCATTCTTAAGACACTTATCACATAAAGCCTTGTATTGTAGATGCTTTTCTGTATGTTTTCTCTCTCCTTTTAGACTCTGAATTCCTTAAGGTTAGCGACCATATCCCATGTACCTTTGAACCATGAAGAAATCTTCCAGCACAAATACTTGCCTTTAAATGGTTCCCATTGAAAAAGTTCATGTAGGTAAAGGAAACGAGAGAACTGAGATCATTGTCTGGTTAATTTATATGAAAAACAAAAGACAAAAAGAAAAATTTGTTTTGAGCTATTGAAATTGAGTATTTGGGGGCTTGAATTATCAGATCATCTGCTCATAGTAATTGAATCGCTCAAATAATTACTCATCTCATCATTTAACTTTTCCAGGGTAAGAACACCTAAAGTTAAGCTAATCTCTGTTCCATCCCAACTTCCGCTAATTATGTCATTTTAACTAAATGTTTCTTAAGGTTCCCATTTTTAAAGTCAAGATACCACTGTGACTCTTAATCAAAAACATATTTTCTCTATCACATAGAAACAATGTTCTATGACCAATGGACTATAATGTTATTTTGAATATTTAAAAAAGAGTAATTAGTATAGGAAACTAGCAATGTGGAAAAGAAGTATTAAAATATGAGAGTTGGATTTTTTTTTTTTTTTTTTGAGGACTATTAGCCCTGAGCTAACATCTGCCGCCAAACCTCCTCTTTTTGCTAGGGAAGATTGGCCTGAGCTAACATCCGTGCCCATCTTCCTCTACTTTTTACCACACCATGGCTTGATAAGTAATGCGTGGTCCGTGCCTGGGATCGGAACCAGCGAACCCCAGGCCGCGAAGCAGAGCATGTGAACTTAACTGCTGTGCCGCCAGGCTGGCCCCAAGAGTTGGATTTTTTTTTATGTGGTCTTTTCAAAGTGGTCAATTTAGAATCCTTTACACACACTCGTACACATACACCCTTACCGAAGTCAAGGATCTGAAAGTCAGAAAAAATGCATTATGTGAATTTAAGAATAAGAAAAATATAGAAATAAGGAGGAGGTCTACTAAGAGAAACAGAGTGTCATCAACAGGAGGTTCTCCTAAGTGAGAGTCACCTGCCCTGCATGACTCACCTTTAATGCCCCTCACAGTTCCCAGGTGTGCTTTCACTGACGTTTAGAGAGCAATACCTTTCAGATGGTTTTTCTTATTGTTAACTGGTCAAATTGTTTCCATCTCCTGTCATCTTTGTTCTACTAATTCAAAGTGAAAGCCGGTATCAAATGATGGGGTGGCGGGACCGTTGCTTTGAAATGTTTTTAAGGTTGACCATTCCTACGGCCCTAAATCTCTATTTGACCGCATTCACACACTCATCTGCTTACTCATTAACATCTGTTGCATACTTAGTATATACAACTCTGGGAGACTGATAGGAAAAAACTCATCAGGAGAATGAGCCCTGCTACGACTCCCTCTCAGTAACTCAAATGACCAGGAAGATATGGCATAGAATATGGCTACCCTAATATATGAAAGTAGACAATTACAGTGATCAAATAGGTAATTTAGGTCTTCAAATGCTCTAACTTGGAATGTCCAGATACCAGAGGCAAAGTTGTATATGTTTATAAATTGAATGTTAGCTTAAAACTGAGGTAAGAAAGGAAGATAAAGCAAAATACAGAGTATATAAGAAGAAGGAAGAACTCAAGATTCTAGAAAAATATAATAAAAGGAAAACAGAATTCTAAAAGCTCGGAGTTTTTCAGAAAAAAAAATGTTATTTAAAAAAAAAAAGTATGAGCCAAAAGCACAGAAAAATGTTCTTATAACTGTTTAATGGAATAAGAGAATAAGTGCTATAGAAGAGAACAAGTCAACGTTACGTAGATTCAGATCAACTCTGACTCACATCATGTCTGCCTTAAGTCTAACTACCTCGTGAAATATAATTCTAATATGCTTAATGAATATTCTTTCCCTGGCAAAATTAGTATTTTTTAAAGGATTTCTTCATATTTATTTTTATGTAGTTTTAGTTGCAGAGTCTAACTAGAATTGAATTGACCTGATATTTGTATTTAGGGGAAAAATTGTCTTTTAAACCTTCTGGATTGTCTAAAATGCATTTTGCTCAGGATTTTCCCCTTAATTTTAAAACCCATGTGTATTTCAAGGGAAATTTAATCCATATGTCCCTGACTCACTCACACTTAACTCATCAAAATGTTGTTTGGTAAAAGCCATTTGATGTCGAAAAGGCCTTATGAGTCTTTCTAAGTCTTTTTTCTCTCTCTTTGAATTAGGAAATTGCTTTGCAAGTCATAAATACTATACCCAAAGGGTTCACATTCAGCTTCAAACACAGAATTCACAAAGCTCTTAGAGACAACATTAACACATGCCCATTTCTTACAAAAGCTAAAATATTTAAATTTCTTACTTAAGTTTTTGATTTGGTTAATAAGTTGTAAAAATAAATAAAAGTTTCACCTTGAATATCTAGCCTTCTTAGCCTCTCTTCATTATTTTTACAATGTCTACAAGGCCTTTTTAGAGTCTGCAAATATCTTGCTATACTGTATTTCCAAAAATGTATGTCCCCTTCAACCATGGATTCTGTAGTCTATAAAAACACTTTTATAGTACTCTTAATTGTAACAACATTCCTGCTAACCAAACTTTGTAAATTTAAAGTATAATAAAAGGCTGTAATTCAACTGTATTAGACATCAACCACGATTCAAATCATATATAACTTTCTTACATCTTTTTTTATTTTAAGAATAAGCTATCCTTTGTTACGGGGCACGTGTTTCACAAACCACAATGATAAGGTCTATTCTTTCTAATACAGTGCTCTAGTTGAAACCCATTTTTATTTTTTACTTTTTTCCTCTGTACAGAGAATTTCCCATAAAGTAATTCCTCTACAGATTATAGTTCTACTTACTACCAACCTGAAAAATAGGGGTAATAAACAACTCAAGTAACTTATCAATAGACCGCATTTCTCCTATACATAGGGGCCTAAACTTTCACAAAAGTATATGAATGAGAATATTAATCACCTACTGGAAATATATGGGTCATCTTGTTTGTCACACTTGGAGAAAAAAAAATATGAGATAAAACTGTTTTCCTCCTGCCAAACTGTGGATGTTACCAACCTGGAGAAGAGGAAGAGATGAGGTATGCATCAGGGTATCACTGCCACACCTACGGGCACCCTGGTGCTCTCTCTGAATGACTTCGATGCTAATTCAAACATTACGTGTAAAACTGATTTTGCCACTACGTTTAGAGCAGTGCTATATAAAAGGGCAAGTAAGTCTTTCTGCATACTGAAAATATTTTATTTATTTATTTATTTATTTTATTTCCATGGCTTGGTGCTTACAGAGCCAGAGCCTCCAGAAGGTACTTAAACAGCACTAAGGACAATCATTTACATGGCAATCAATTTATAAGTAGTTATCACAGTAGAATCTGCTCCATCAGTTTAAATTGCCAATCCAACAAATAGAAGTCTAGAACTTTTTATCAGCAAAAAGAAGAGAAAGTCAGGCTGTGTTTGCTATCTAAATATTGTTAAATATCTTTTTCCAGATAAAATGTATAGGCAGTCTTTTTGATCAGAAGGTGACATTGCAATATTTTATGGGTTTTTTTTTGTTTTTTATTTTGCTCAGGAAGATTCACCCTGAGCTAACAGCTGTTGCCAATCTTCCTCTTATTGTATGTGAGCTGCCACCACAGCATGGCCACTGACAGACGAGTGGTATAGTTCTGTGCCCAGGAACCAAACCTGGGCTGCCAAAGCAGTGTGAGCTGAACTTAACCACTAGGCCGCTGGGGCTGGCCCTGTTTTATGTTTTTTAATTCAAAAGTTCTGCTGAATTTTTCCTTCATTTTAAGTCACTAAAGATGAACAGCTGAGTGTAGTTGGCAGTGCTATTCCTGTTCAATTTGTGTCTAAAATAAGAATGTTAAGAACTAGGTATCATGGACAACTATCTAAAAAAATAAACCTTGTGGGGCGAACCCCGTGGCCAAGTGGTTAAGTTCACGCAATCCACTTTGGCAGCTGGGGGTCTCGCCAGTTTGGATCCTGGGCGCAGACATGGCATCGCTCATCAGGCCATGCTGAGGCGGTGTCCCACACAGCACAACCAGAAGGACCTACAACTAGAGTATACA
Organism: Equus quagga; assembly: GCF_021613505.1. Lineage (NCBI taxonomy): Eukaryota > Metazoa > Chordata > Mammalia > Perissodactyla > Equidae > Equus > Equus quagga. The sequence goes on along the minus strand of NC_060272.1, from coordinate 67,768,032 downwards.
ACTATGTACTGAGGGGGTTTTTGGGAGAAGAAGAAAGGGAAATAAAAAAGATTGGCAACAGGGACAATCTTTAAAAAATAATAAAAAATAAACCCTGCATTTAAGATTGGGCTGTGAGGAGGAGTCTCCATTCAGCAGCCAGTTCTCTAGGGGGTAAAATCAAGCTAGATAAGTAGCAAGGAGGTAAGTGAGGATGGGCAAATGAAGCTAGGAGATAGAATTTGCATTTGTTGAGAGAAAACAATACCACAGGCTGATAGCATTACAACCGTATGAGCTGGGTATTATACTTCATTTTAAGATGTGGAAATTAGGTTCAGACATCAGAGTATTTCTTCATGATCACATAACAAGCAGAGAGATGAGCCAAGATTTAAACCCACTTTTCTCTCTCATAAACCTATGTTCATTTCACTACATCAGTGCTTTTTAAATTTCAAGTTGCAACCCATTGGGGGATTAGAAAATCAATTACATGGATTACTACTAGCATTATTTTAAAAGAAATAAAAGAGAAAAGAATAGATTTGAATAGAAAATGTCAAAATTCATCACACATAGTAAAGATAAGAGCTGAAAGGATCTGTTGGGTCCTTGTTCTCTGAAGCCACATCCCAACTTGACTCAAGTTCATGTGGTTATCTAAGCAAAAGAAATATAAATACTCAATATCTACTATATGCAAGACATGAGGATGAGTGGTTGGAGTAAAAAGACACATATGATTAAATTTCCTGCTTTCAAGGAGGTTGTAGTCTAGAGGGAGAACAGATTTAAACAAAAAAAAAGAAACAAGAGAAAGAAAAAACCTAGACATACAAAGGAAACCATGGTAATGCAAAATAGGACCTTTGACCACCAGGTGGATTCTGGAAAGCCTTCCTAGAATAGGTGTTTCCTATCTTGAATCGGGAAGCATAAGTAAAAGATTTAGAAAGATTTAAAGAGTTGTTAGACAGTGGGAAACATCATCTGCTAAAATATCACCTTCACTGTGAAACTACAATGGTTCTGAATTATTCAGGTAAAAGTAAGAGGTAAAAACGTAAGGGAGTCTCTGAAGTTGAGACCAACAAGCTCACTGGCGGAGCTGCACATGCCCTGAGGAACCTGGATTTTATCCTGAAGGCCACAGTGAGACAATGAACGATTTTAAGCATGGCAATGATGAGATCCGATTTATATTTTTTTAAAAAGTCATTCAGGCCATTGTGTAGATTAGGTTTCAGGATACCCAGACTAGAGGTAAGAGGCTATTGTCAAACCAGAGGTGATGAGAGCCTAAACTAAATTGGTGATGGCAAGAAAGAGGAGAAGGGGACAATTTCAAAAAAAGAATCTTAAAAGGTAATATCTGAGGGACTATGATAATTGACTTGTTATGAGAAGTAAAAATGAAGGGGATCTGGAATGAGAAGAAGTGATATAGAAACCAGTAAATGTGTTTAGGAATGTGAAGATGCAGGGTTTAGGGGAGAGAGGAATGAAGATGGTTGGTTTAGCTTGGTCTTTTGGAAATCTAAAATTTTCAAATGGATATAAAGGTTTGAAATTTGAAGAAGAGCCCATCAAGGATACCAAGGAAATCAAGTGGTAAAAGAAGCAGAGAGCATGCCGTGCTCTAGAAGTCAAGGAACTCTAGTTCAGCACTTTTGAAACTGATATTCCTTGGAACACAGGTATTTTGAAATATGTTAATGAGGGGAAAAAAGGATAGTTAAATGTGTTTGGGAAATTCTGGGTTTAAAAAATAAAATGTTACACAGGTTTTTGTGGGGCTTTTTTTGTTAATAGTCTTTTCAAAGCCTTTAACATATTAGTTAATATGTACTTCCCTAACACCTTGGCCTAAGTAGATGATGAGGGTGAAGCCAAAAGAAGTGAATAGGAGTGAAGAACTAAGGTAAAAACTCAAGGCTCTAGGGTCAACAAAGGAGGAGAGAGACAAAGATAACAGAGTAGCTAGAGGGGGCAGAGGAGGGAAGGACCAAATCCAATGTAGAGGGAGTAGCAGGCTTGAACAGGGTGAAAGAGACATTATCTGAAACTGGAGAAAGAGAGATAATGATAAGTGCAGAGGCAGAAAATTCTTTAGATAAAGGAAGACATCAAGATAAATCACAGAATTTTTCTTCAAAATATAAATACTTCATTTATTATACCATGAGGATGGACAAATGTTGATATGTGAATTTTTTTAGGAAGAGGCCATGTATTTAACCATCTACTCAAAGAGATATGTGATCCCCAAAAAGGATAAACACCACTGCTTTCCACTGTAATACCTGAGCTTTAATCTTTGACTCCTTAACCTAAGAAATCTGAGGCCTAAGAAACGTTCAGGCTATGTGTGTTTTTTCAGTTTCATCTCAAACTGCTCTACTTTACATATCCTAATCCCTGGCCAATCTTAATTAGTCCTATTCATATACAACATCTGTATGTTTGTTCAAACTCTTCCCCTCTGCTTGCAGTGCTCTACCCCTCATGTCCACTTGTCCAAATCCTACCCATCCATTACAGCTCATTTCAAATGCCGCTGCTTCATCTTGTCATGACCACAACCTCCCCCTCCTCATAAAAAGACCGGAAGTCCTCACAGTTCTGTGAATGTCTATAGAATCTATCATATAGGTTTGTTATGAGGAATAAATGAGATTAATTCATGCAAAGTGCTTTAAAATGCTTAGCTAAACCCGTTCTCCCTTATGTCATTATTCGTGTATATTTCTTGTCTTTACTGTGTAGTATAAGCTCTTTGTGGGTAAGATCCATGTTTTACACCTTACTGCATTCTCTCTTAGTGCCCAAAAGAGTGAATAATTTTTGTTGACCATATGAATGAATGAATGCTGAATTAAATGTCTCTCTAAACAAATAATTTACAAAGAGGGAACAACTTATGCACCAGTAAAAATATGGCAGTTATAAAATTATGCCACTTAAATTTTAAAAAATAGTATGCATATGATATAGCTAGAATGACCAATTACATAGCTCTCATTGGATTTCAGGACATTTTTAAATTTGTGTTTTCTCTGAAATGCAGTGTCTTTCATATTTTTAAAGAACAACTTGAAATAAATACCAGAAAAGTATAAAAGATGTAACCTGTTATTTTAAGTGGTCTTTTTACCAAGACATATAAATGCAGCAATGGTGTATATCATTTTCTATATTCAATTCCATAAACACAGATAGCATACTATGTGACAGGTACTGTGTTAGATGAAGAAGTTAATGTCCCTGTCTTCAAGTAGCTTATGCCAAATGGGAGAACAGACTTCTAAACACATAGATTCAATATCTTCTAAGTGCTGTTGTAAAGATGTACCCAGGAGACCATAGGAACATAAAGGCAAGGCACGTAGTCCAACCAAGGGATGCAGAGACGTGGCCTCCTGGTCCAGTGGATTTAAATCATCTCCCCTAGTGTATTCAGTCTTCCAATCTAGTAGGGATTTACTCTTCTCCATCATTCAATGATATCCCAGTGCCATAAAAGAGTCAGTGCCCCTCCAGAAAGTGAAAAATGTATTCCATATGTTGAACTAAATGTGATATAACTGGAAACACAAATCTCAGCTGGCTCACCTATTCACTCAAAAGGCAGAGCAAATTATCACAATGAACATTAAAATTATCACTGGTTTTTAGTATATTTTTGTGCTAGGAAATAACTCAGTGATATTTTACTTAGTATATATACTTTGTCAGCTTTTTCTTCTATAAGATCATTCATTGCCTTTATGGAAAATGCGCTAGTTTTTGTTGGTTTCTTTTTAACATAAAGAATTATCTATTCTACAAATAAATTGAAAAACATAAGCCAGTAGGTTAAAGTTAGAGCCTAATCAGATTGTCTCTCAGTACTTTTTAAAATTATTTTAAACACATTACATAAGATTTTAGATAATGTTAGTACAAAAATAGATGTTCTACCATGATGAACAGATATTTTGTTAAAATTCAGTCTTTGATTGCTCTTATATGGAGGGCTCTGTTCTTTCTGTTTCTGTCTCATAGTATGTTGAGTTTTACCAGAGATAGGTTTACTCAGATGTTAAAAGACTAATGTATGTTCTTAAGCATCTGTCTCATTTTGCACAGCAATAATCTAAAGAGACCAGTGCACTAGGAGGATGCATGGCTATTGTTAATTGCAATCTAAGGATAGATTATGTTCAAGAAGTTGTCAGAGAGTATAAGAGGCCACTTCTTGGGCACAGTGAGCTTTGTATAAAATTGGGTTTACAGAGTGTTTATAATGGATACTTTGGTGTGTGTGTGTGCGTGCATGCATGTGTGTGTATGTGGGTGCATGTGCTAGGGAGGGAGGGGATAGTGCTGGAAGTTAAATCCGTAATTCTTGAGGTATGTATTCATTAGTTGTTCAAGTTATACTTTCCTGATTTAAGCAGAAACATTCTCTAACTATTTTCATGCCAGAAAAGTTTTTGAAAACTTCAAAGGATCATTATTCTGATAATCTATTTGGACCACTATCAATATTCTCTGTATATAAAGAAAAAAGTCACTGTCTAGAGATTTTGTTACTATACTTTCTCTTCTCTTGAGGCATTTCAAATGCCTGCAACCCAGGGAACTATCCTGGATAGGTGGAATCTAAGATCTTCTGCAGCATTTTCCCCTAACTTCCCTCTCCCCCGGGACATACCCGGATACCTCCACCTTCTTAATACCTAAAGTTTTCCTAGGGTTCCAAAACAAAGTTCCAATTTTCTCATATTCTTCAGCAACTTACTTTAAGTTCTTTTGAGATTAAAGCATTTTATTCTTTTAATTCTGTGGGAGAAACATTTTCTTTAGATTGATAATGCCATACTTAGAAATACTATAAGTCCAGAGCAGTGATAGATATTTTAGATATGTTCAGTCACTCATGCTGTGAGTTATTTTCCCATGAATTTTATCACATTATAGAAATAATTTAAAAAATTTACTTCCTTTTATTTTTGTCTTAATTTTTTTTAGTGATATCCTTTTCCATGAAACATAAAGGATTTCACGTTTTACTTCTTCTAAATAATATCAGGATTTTAAGTTTAATAATTTTAAAAATATTAGTCAATATTTATTATCCCCAAATAATGATCTTTTAATGATCCAAAAGCAAATTGAACATGTGGTCTCAAGTAATTGAGGTTGGAGAACAATCCATACAGCTAATAAAATTTTGTTATATTAAACTAAGTTTAGAAAATATTCAAGTGATTCTAAAATATGTTGTAATTTCATGTACACTAAATATAGTTTTTGCCAATTGAAAGTCAGCAAATAATTTTAACAATGCCAATTTTAATTAAACTTCAACTTTTAGTCCCTATATATGTATATTCTTTGTTGTGCCTTATATTGAAATTTGTAAAGAATCTTAGCATTGTTTGGAAGTTTAATTGCCATATTTGCCTTCTAATATCTAGAATGCTATTGCCTCCCCTAAAAAATGATTAATTCCTGTATCTGAGAAAAAGAAAAGTGGCCCCTGACCTCTAGAAACTGGCCTGACTCCTTACAAGGAGGCCTCAGCATTGTTGGGAGGTAGCTTGTCTGGAGCTCACAGCTAAGCGGTGGTGTTCTCCTGTCATACATAAACAATCTCACAGAACACCAGCATCAGGCAAGGTCACAGGATGATGACGTGAGGTAAAAAACAGCGTCATAATTTTGTCTAAGCACAGACAGAAACAAAGTCACTCTGCATACCACCTCAATACCAAACATCTCCCTCTCCTGGCTAATGTGAGTGGCTGCTGCTTCTTTGCTGATCACAGCTTTAGCCTGGATCGGGTCTGCCCTCTCTCTAGATAGGATTTACTAAGACACCCAATCTCAGAATCATCCCTGCTCCCTGACAGAGCCCAATCCAGAGCAAAGCCCTGCTTCCTTGAACTCTTCTCAAAGTCACTTAACCAAAGCTCAGATTCTAAAACAGGTTTTTTTCAACACCCTCTTGCTAAGTCTCCCCATGGTTCCCATGTCTCCCTCATTGCAGTAAGCCATAAACCCAACTTTTTCACTACAGAGGTGTTCCTAGTGGTCTTTGGCAGAAGAGTATTGACACATCTATAGTGCAAAAATTGTGAATATTGAAGTAGTAGGTGAGAATGGAGAAGAGCTTTGTAAACTGTAAAGTTCTATTAAAAAGTTGATGTATTATTATCAAAATTTCTAGGCTTGGAATTTTGTTTTCAGTAGAATCCTCCAAACCCACAACTATTTTTTAACATTCTACTTTTAATATATTTGATGAATAGCCCTTTTCAAATATAAAACATATGTATTTTCTACTCTAGGTTTACCATCTCAACTGATTAAAGATTCTATGGTTCTGAAGAGAAGTTCATTCTTTTAAAGATTCTTTGCATTATGTTGGGTGATCTTTGTTCTGGTTCATATTTTAAATTAGCATTTAAATTAATGACAAGTCATACTTCTATCCTTTTTTCAAAAATAGTAATGGGTCAATATTTCTCAAACATTATATTGACAATTCTAAAAAGCAATGTTTATTTTTCCTTTAGTTACCACATTAGATGGTAGAATTTTAGACTGTTGTGTGCATTAATACCAGGGGAGAAGGTTTTGTCCCATCCATTTGTTTAACTATCCTTCAATATCTATCACTATACTTCTGTGTGTGCTGAGAACATTATTACAGTTTATCCTTTTGTTGCTACAGTAGTGATTGAAATGAATATATCTACTTTCAGTACCCAATTCACCATGCTAAGCAAGGTCAGGAGGTCAAATTTATATTTAGTGGTCCTCTAGAACAGAACCTGCTAGATCATCTCTGGCATCCAGAGATGCTGCGCTTTCTAAAGTCTTTTTATTTGGAAAGGGATCGAGGTTTTCAAATAACCAGATCTTCCATATGGAAGATCTGCTGGTTTGTGATTGTGACTTGTGTAAACATTTTAATATCGGATCCCTAAAATCCAGAGGCTTCCCCAAAGGGGATTAAAACATAATCCCCTCTCTCTGTTGCCGTAGTGGATTAATTCTGTGTTCTCGCCGTGGCTGGTTTGCTCCCTGAAGGCTGCAACAAAAAGACTCGGTGCTCCTTACACATGCTATGGAATTGGAAGTTGTAATTGGAGAGTTCCAAAGGACAAGGGTAAAAATGACACACTATTAAGGCTGAATATTTCATGATGTGTCTTTCTTAAAGAAGGCCCAGTTCGAAGCCCTTTCATAACCCTCTAGAAAATCTCAATTCAATAGAAGGAGATTGGAGTAAAATCAAAAGGATGTGCAGTCTCCTTTCAGGCACGCAGAGAAACTAGTAGAGAAAATGTGTTCCCTGTTAAAAATTCACAGAACTGGGTACTTAAAATTCGTAATATATTTCAGTAAATCAGTGTGTATGGCTTTGATAATGTATTTCGTGATTTTTTTCAATTTTCTCAATTTAATTGTTTGGATATGTTAAATTACTTTTTTAAAGAAAGAAGCAGTTCGCCATTTTTAATGTTTTTGACCATTCTTCTTCTCCAAATGCCAAAAACCTTTATTAAACTAGAAATCGTTAGCCTTCTGTGTTTAGAATGACGACTTTTCTGAGGTTTTAGCAAGGCCCAACCATACAGAAGACCACACTTTGTTTCCGATGTGAATCGCCTCACCTTCTTTCTCACCCCAATCACGAGGAAAGCTGATTTTCTCCGGAAGGGAAATATGAAAAGTGGCGTCCAAAGGAGCGTCCTGGCGGCTGAAGGGTTAAGGGAGCGGTTCGAACCGGCCCGAGCGCTGGGGGACTGGAGCGGGCGCGGGAGGCAGGAGGCGCCGCGGAGCGCGCACAGACCCTCCAATAAACACAAAGGAGGGCCTGGGGAATAGAAACCCAAATCCACTTGTAATCGTACAAGAGATTCGGGCGTAATTACTTGAGCAACCTAGATTAAGATTGATGAGCCTTTAAAGTGGCGCTTCAGATCGACCGCCTCGCCCTTTGGAAAGAAAAACCTTGTGGAGCCGTACTGGATCCCGACTCCGATCGGCTCCGCGGCGGAAACTGCCTGCGCGAGACCCGGGCCAGGAGTCCGCGCGCCCCGGGCCGGGCCCCCCGGTGCGGGCTCCTCGGGGGTGGAAAGCAGTAAAATAAAAGAGAGGGCTTTGCTTTAGGCTGACCCAGGCGATCTTGATCGGGGCGAAGGCTGACACTGACACAGTTTGCTTCTTACCCACCCCCTTTAAGTGCGACAGCCGCCGATTCCCATTCCGCAGCAGAAAGGGCACGGCTTTGTGCAGGACGGTCGCGAAGTCGGTGTGTGCTACTGCCTGGAAATGCGAACTTCTCTGCACTCCCCGCCGGCCGGCGGGCCTTCTCGCCGGGGCCGGGGCCGGGGCCGGGGCCGTGGCCGTGCCCGTGGCGGGGCGAGCTGGTCTCCGCGAGGAGCCGCCGAGGGGCCCGGCCCGAGCGGCCGCAGGGGACCTACCTTTTTACTGTCTTTCTCTTCCTGTTACTGTGACTTGATTCTATGCACTTGAGGGGGCTGGGGGGATGGAAGGGGATGTAATGCGCCCTTGCTACAGAAAAGTGAAGGAGTTCTTTCTTTCTCATTTCCTTGTCTGTATTTTAAGTCCAGGATAGCGAGGAACGCCTCCCCTTCGGGGAACTGTGAAGGGGAAGTTTTGTAATCCCCCTTTGAATTAATGTTCTGAAACGTGAAATTGTAATTTTCAACATTAACTCAGATTGAGGGAATTCGAAGTAAGCACCTGAGTAGGCACATTTTCTAAAAATCTCTGACTGAAGCTTACTTAGTTCCTCTAGTTTCAAAAGTTAAGAAGGAGCACTTTTCGGACACTTTTCTGAGAATCGTTTTGTTCAGGCGTCCTGCAGTTTCATCACTTTTGACTGATTCTCGGTGAGAAAACCACTACTACGATTTTCGTTCTTTTCTACATAAGAGGTGTATATAATGTCCGTGTGTGCGCGTATCTGTGTCTGTGGCGCGCCTTAGGACGCCGATATTAATCTTCTGCAAGATGCAAACATGTTAGTACGGTGAAATTTATATATTTAGATCCTATACCCCTTCACCTCCTCCCGCCCCATCCTTGGGGAACGCTGCTGCCGAGTGGAGCGGCTTTACACGACGGCTGGTCTTGGGGGCAGTGCTGACTGCCCAGGGTCTCTCTGAGAGCCGGTGGTGCTCAGTGGAGAACGGGGCGTTAGAGTCCGTTCTGCACTTTTAAGTTGGCTAATGGCAGCGTCTCACCAACCATGTAGGATTTCTAGGCGGAGGTTGCAAACTTGCTTGCTAAGGTCACTTATTCGGTATCCTGACCTCTTGGGTTTTTATAGAATTATCTATCTCTAGTCTCGTTATAAGGTAATGTGTAAAAGCTAAGCAGACCTTATCTCACATGAAAGGAGCTTGCCGCATAGTACAGGAACCATTTTTTTTAGCGCATCTTTAAAAATTAAACCCTATGGTACCCTTCTGGGAGGGAGCGGGAGAGGGTCACAGGGACTCAGCCTGACTCAGTGCCCTTGTCTTTCAGGCCCAGTGGTTCTCAGCACTCCTGCCCAGCTCATCGCTCCCGTGGTGGTAGCCAAGGGGACTCTCTCCATCACTACGACAGAAATCTACTTCGAGGTAGATGAGGATGATCCTGCCTTCAAGAAGATCGACACGAAAGTAAGTTAAAATGATTCCGTATACAGTACTGGTGGCTTTGTGGCAGGAAGTGGTTTTCGGTTTTGCTTGGTTTTAAATGACAGTGGGGGAGGGGAGCACAGTCCCATCTTTCTCATAGAAAATAAAATGAATGAAATAACACATGCTCTATTTTATGGGATTGAAGAATATATTAACGATTTTAAATCCTGTATTGCCAGAGCATGCACATTTTAACAGTCTGTCTATGAGTGCCTTTGTGTGCACTGGGGCTGATGTGGTAGTTAAGCCAATTGCTCCCATGTCCCTGGGGTACAGCATCTGAGGCTCTCTGGGAAGACTAGGAAGGGTCTTATGAAATTTCTTATTACGATCACTTTTAATTTCCAGAAGTGTAGATTTCAATGTGAATTATTATTCTTTGAAAGGTTATAAGGAAACTGGGTGAGAAACCATTTAGATATAAATTCATCTCCATTATTACATCCATTTTTCACTCCTGAAATGAGTGGGTTTTACATGTGAATTTAAGAGGAAGAAAAACTGATTCTCTGAGAAGCTTTTATTTAAATGTGTATACATAGTAATATCCTAGGGCTCAGATGTTTAAAGTTTGTGTTCTTCTGTGGGTGTAATACCAGAAAATACGTATTTGGACGATTTGAAATGCATAAATAATGGTTTATTATATCTTACTGGGTATATTTTAAAACCTGAGTATTACGGAAGCTCTACACCCCTGCACTTTTCTTCTGAAATCAATTTTATTGTTTTAACTTTTATGTTACTGTATAATTTGTTAACTTTTTCCTGAAGTTAAGTTTTCAAGAGCATAAATGTCATGCTAGATAGTCAAGCATTATTTTACAAAGATCTTCCTTTAGTTTATTTTTCAGAAGCAGTTATTCTAAAATAGTCAAAGACAAATGCTCCCATAGAGCCAGAACTTTATTATTTCTATTTAATTTTATACGGAAATAAAGCATTATAAAGTAGAATAGCAAGTGAAAGTCTAAACTTTGCCCCCACCTGAATTAACTAACTGCCTTAAGGCCCAGAGGGGATGAGCCCTGTCAGCACTTGTTGACAATTAACGTTCTCTGAAGGATAGTCACAGGACTGCTTTGATTTCTAGCTCCAGAAGAACTGAATTTTTAAAATGAGTTTGAATGTAGTGTATTTAATTTTAAATAATTTAAAGTTTGTCTTTATGCTTTTATCCTTAGCTTGCCCTGTGAAGTAAAAAGGAATTTTGGATTTCTGATTATTTAGCTAACAGAACCCTTACTGCATAAAACCAGGTTTGACATAAAATGTTCAGAAATTATCTTTTTATTAGCATAGTTAGCTTTCATACACAAATTTCAAAAGTTTCATTATGACTTTAGGTTCATTTTCTCTGAGTTAGTCTGATTTTTAACTTAGCAATCTTTACTGTCATAACATATTTCTTCCTTGTATTATCAAAAATCCTGCGGAAATACTAACCCAGAAGAGCAAGCTTTCAAGGGTAGATTTAAATTGTGTCTGTTGTAGAAAGGAATACTCTTCTAAATAAGTGAGAAACTGAGAGTAGACTATTATCTTCTTAGCTATACTGAAACACCTTTTCTCCAACGTTTTAAGGGTTTTTTTTAATGATTCATTAGTGTATTTCTCGAAATGTTTAAAATATTCAAGTGGGTTCAGTTTTCAAAATCTTTTGATAGAAAAACAATTTAAACTGAGACACAACGACTTTTTTTACTTCATTTATTAGCTTCTAATTAAATAAAAACCAGCAACAGAAATTAAAATCTAAATCACGAAAGTAATTATCCAGTGTATTTCAAGTGCATTTTTCAAATATATAATTCAGATATTCGAGCGTTATTATATAAGCTGAATTCAAATTTCTTTGAATATATTTAAATAACATTTCAAGTATATTTATGGAATGTTAGAAATAGAACAAGCAATATATTTGAAACAAAATGTAAACTTTTTAAAGTTCAGACACTTTCAAAGACAGATAAAAGTACCAGGAGGAAATCTACCTTTAAATGTTATCTGTTAGTGGAAAATGTCTGGAAGTATCCAAAATGGCAATTTAACTTCTGTTCACCAAATCACAAAACACCAACATCCACACTTTCAAAGACAATGTGAGATCACAATATTTGTTACAAATCAAAATATACATTACACTTTCCTTCAGATGGCATATCCAAGTCATGTTTACTCACAGACAGAGGCACCTACATCACCAGGATTGTGATAATCCTTTGATAATTAGGCGGAGCTTCGCTGTGGTCTTGCATTACAGCCAGGTTGTTTTCCGGGTGTTACTGTGTACTTTTCAAGGGAGATAGGAAATCCTTTGTAAAGAAGTCTTCTAATACTTGTGGGTTTGGGTTTTTCTCCATCTGCGTCCCCTATTTCTTTTGCTCCCCTTGGAGGGGTGGGTGAGATGAAGCCTAAACATTGTATTATTATTCCTTTTCAAGGAAGAGATTGTTTGCACTATCAAGTGGAATATCAGATAGGAATCGAACAGGAAGTTTACACTTAATTAGGACTTTGAGAAGAGTATTCACCTATCGGCTCTTGATTAAATTGTCCTCTAAAGTTTTTCCAAACTTTTCGGGTTGGTCAGGATCTCTCTTGCCAGTCGCCACGTTTGTTTGGCAGCGTTCTCGAGAGCCGAATGAGGTTTGCCTTGAAACAGATCTAAGTTCGGTAGGAAGTAGTGAGGACACCGCCGGCATTGCAGGCAGGAGATAAGTTGCAGCAAAATCCCGTTAAGCCGATCACCCAGGCAAGACTCGTCCCAGTCCGACTCCCGGGGATGCTTTTCACACTCGTAGGAAACCAAAGTCTTCATGTGGTAATTGTTCAGGGGCTGACCCGGCAGTTCAAGGTGACGATCCCGTAAGGTTTTGAGGATGGAGAGGCATTTCTTTCTGCAGCCCCCCATCTGCAGTCTGTTCTCCGCTTCCGCAAACTGCAGCACCCATGCGTCGCTCTCCGCCGAGCTCTGCTTGCCGGCCAGGGAGTGGCACTCCTTGGACAAGAGATTGAACCCTTCCGCTTTGACCTCCGCCACCCGGTTGGGTCCCGGCCAGGGGATGTGGGGAAGTGGCCAGTGGGCAGCACTCCTTGGCCAGATCCCGGTGCATTTAAACGCCGGGGTGATCTGCACCACGTATCTATCTCGGATTCTCAGTTTCACTTCGCTGGTGTCTGCCACCATCTTTACCACATCCCTGTAGCTACACTTGTCTACGGCTTGAGCCACCAGCGTCTGAAACCTGGACCGGATTTTGCGCGCCGAGAGGTAGCCTGAGGCGGTAATGAATTCCACCCAGAGGGACATGCTCCTCTTGCGCCCGTCGCTCAACTTCAGCACCGCGCAGCCGGGCAGCGAGCCGTCGTCCACAAAGTTGAACACCCCCATTTGGTTAAGGTAAAGCACCACCTCGAATTCAGTGGGGGAGATGACCTCGAGGCCCTCGTAGCGATTGTCCATCTCGTTGAGAGAGCTGATGAACCGGGGCTCCTGCACTTCCACTTCTTTCAGTACGTCGGAAACTACTTTGCAGACTTCCCGGATAGTTTTGGCAATGGCAGCTTTCCTGGCTTGGCATTTTTCATTGTAGTATTTATTCAGATGGTAGACCAGCTTGGCCTGGGCCGCGATCATGTTGGGGCAGAGATCCGGATTGTACACCGGAGTCTCGCAGTAAGCTGTGGGATCCAATGCGGCTGCTAGAGCTGGAGCCAACTTCGGTGGAGAAACGGGCCGCTGCGCTCAGAAATGTATCAAAAACGTCTTTCCGATGTGCTGCAGCTGTGGATTCCTAGCTACCGCTTTCCCTTCCTTTTATCTTTGAGCCCAGCCGGTCTTAAAGTGAAAGATTGTTCTCCCCTTAAAGAATCCTTGTGTGAGAGAAACGCATGGAGAGATCACCTTCTCAGTAATAAAAACAAAAGTTGCGCCGAGACCCAGCAAAGCTCTTCCAGTAGTCAAAATAAGCAACCCTTTCCGTATTTATTTACGCTTTCCCGTAATCATTGTGTGTGCAGGACTGTTAATCAAATGGAGGAAAAGTGTGCTGAGTGTGTGTCGGGGGTGAGTGTGCGTGTGTATATGTCAGAAGAAGCTGCTGTTGGTTTGTCTAAGAGCCCAGATGCACTCGTGTGGAAATTATAAAGGCAGGGCCAGGCAGGCTGGCGGCCAATCGCCACTGGGCTCGTCACGACAGCCTCCTTCAGCTCCAACCCGGCTAATTAGTCCCCCCTCGTGGATATAGGCACACAACTAAAGGTAGGAGACTGCTGCCGGCAGAAAATCACCCAGGCCACCTAGACAGTTTTGGAAATCAAAAAGAATCTCTCTGCCTTGGTATTACTTGAAGCATATTGACGTTCTGAAAAGACTTGGCAAAGTGGTTCTCTTCCGTGCTGAAAACCCTGCTTGTCTTTTTACCGCCGAAATGCAAATACAGGTGTATGAATGGTCATCCATCAATGAGTGAACTAGATGGGGTTTTCCAAAACAAAAGTCACTAACTTGCATTTAGTGTAAGATAATTAATGTCTGTTATCCTCGAGGTCTTTTTAAATGTAGGTTGAAAGTTTGCTCTTTCATGTAAGCGCAAGTTGGCTTTAAATGGAATAATACCTGTGTAGTTTTCTAGATATTCCTATATGTTAGAGTGATTTTTTTTAACGTTTTGCAGTGTTTTATCTCTGTTTTTCCTCATTTGCAGTTGTTGAAGGGAATCTGAAAATTATTGCTGAGCATGTTAGGTGTTGTCTACCCCAGATTAAGTTAGGATGTTTAAAAAAAAAAGGTTAATTCCCCCCCCCCCCCCCCCATCTGCTGTCCTCTTTGTACTTTGGGAGACTCACCCAGCGTCACAAGTAGGACCCTAAGGTTAGTACACAGTGGTAGAAATATTTGAAAAATAAACTCTCTGTGATCGGGAGATTATTTTAATGTGCGTTCATAGTGAGCTGTATTTTATTATGTGAAATTCAGGAGAGATCATAGAGATGAGACCTACTAGCAGATAACTGTCCTGAAAATTTGCAGGTTTGAGCTTTCTGGCTTGTTTATAGAGGTATAATTAAGGATATATCTCCTAAGTGTCCTTAGTGGTGACCTGACAGTAGACTTCAAAATTTACACTATTTCATGTGATTTGATTAAGGGAAAATGGTTAGGCTTTTAAAAGAAAATTAATTTGCAGCCATCCAAGGTTTTTTAATTTAAATATCATTTTGGAAAAATTTGAAAGAAATCAACATTTCTTTTGGAACCTTGAAACAGGAGGGGGAAATGGATTTATGCACAACATCTTTTCTTCTCGCGGTACCAGTTGTGTCAATGTACAGGAAACGAAAAAGATACTACCTAGGGTTTATGTAATGGTTTTAAAATCTGTGCAGATTTTTAATTGCTTACCTTTAATTTAGAGGCAGTCTCTTTCAAATTAAGAATCTTTCCAGAAAAATCTTATAACCGCTGATAACAGGTTTGTAGGCACTTTCTCTCAGAGCCACTTTTAACAAGATCTTGTCAGGGTTCCCACTTTTCTCTCCAGCTTTTTTTGGACAGGTACAGCATCACAAAGCCACCTATTATTTACTTTCTCCTTATCCAAGAGTGATAGATCCTGGTTTAGCCTAAAATAGTATATTAGATTTGGGGCTCATGTCATCCATCTACTCTATTCCTGAGAACCTTCCATTCCCTTAGGAGCAGGGATGGGGACGCCGAACAGCCCCTCCTCACTTTCCAGGCGTTGCGGGTGAACGCACTGCTACCTTTTGGCAGTTGGAAGAGGAGGCAAATCAGAGCCCAAGAATCTGCGACCATGAAGGCGAAGATACGCCATGGTCCCTGGGGAAAAGCCACCTCTGTCCCTCACCCAGCGCAGGTCCCCATGTGCTTCCCGCTGGTCCCGTTTTTCCCACTACTCCTCACTCCCTGGCCATCCTGGTTTCCTCCCTCTGCTCAGTGTCCCATAGGCTTTCTTTATGAGTGCTAGTTATTTTAAAACCTTACTTGGTGTCCCCGGTCTTTCCACGTCTGCCCCAGGCCACGGTCTCTCCCCACGCACCCCCAGCCCCTGCTGCCGCCCGGGCCCACGTGTGGTCACAGCCGAGCCCGGGGCTTTCTGGTCTCCGGCCACGGCCCCTGCGCCCAGCGCTCTCTCCCCTGGGTTCAGGCCAGAGTTACTCGGCCGAGACCTCGCCTCTTGATTTATTGGGCTACCTGCAAATACCCCAGGTTGTCGAGGCCCTGAGGCAGCCTAGGTGGGACGCAGAGGCCCCGGGGCCGTTCGAGAGGACCGTGGCGCGGCGGTCCGGATGGGTCTTACTCGAAGGACGCGAGGGGCGCCGGGCCGGCCTCGCTGGAGCCAGGCGCGCAGGTGGCGCATCTTCGGAGCTCAGTGTGCGGCTTAATTGGGTCAAAGCGAAGCTAAACACCGAGGCACTTTGTGCAAACTAATTGGTGTAACCGGGGCCTTTTCACTAACGATTTGCACTTTGAAGAAGAGAAATGGATGGAGAGAAAAGCACTAAGAAACTCCTTAGTCCTAGAGTGTTCCAGGGAAGTGAAGTCATTCAGTTCCAGGGACACCAGGACTCTGATTTCTGAGCTGCTTCCTTCAGCACCCTTTACACTGGGAGCTGACAGTGATTTACATAACATGGGATTCACCCACCCGCTGTGATCGCTGTGGGTGAACTGGGCGCCCTAGAATAATGCTCCAGTGCAAGTGCTGCTTGTTGCTGCTACACAGTGATTTTCTATTACACTGAACATGTGAAATGAACTGCCTTGTGGAGCTGAATCTTTTCACTGAGCTTAGCCGCTCTCATTGTTGAAAGAAAATTAAACTGTTCTGAGTGTGTATTCTATGCTTTATTTTTGTTGTTGTTGAAATGACCTATGGAGAGAAATTTAAATTATTTAGTATATTTTTGGGTAATTGAGCTGATTTTAATCTAGGCTTTGGAGCTAGACTTGTTTTGTGGGAACTTATTTAACTACTGTATAGTAATTTTTTTTGAAATATTAGTTGACCTCTTGAGCTAGTTTTTTCAAATGATTACATAATACATAGAGATAGCTTAAAATCAATTTTTTACTTATGTGAAAAGTTTATAAAACAACTCAAATGACACCAGTCTTACTTATATTATTTTTTTTTACTATAAACATAATCTTAATAGTACTAGAATAAAAGCTTGTGTGTGTCCCATGCTCTAGGATGTAAGCGCTTAATTGTTTTCAGAGGTATGCTGTGCAGACATCTTTGACATGAACTAATAATAGAAGCATAATTGAAGAAAACTAACCTAATTGAAGGGAAAAAAAATCCAAGAATCTCTTGATTTAATGATAATTTGAGATGCTTACATTTGAATGGTATTTGAGATTTTAAAGTCTAACTGACTTGGCTTTTTCATTTCATTTACTTAGTTAACTATGCAGACTTGATTTAAAAGGTACCACTGAGAAAAGAAATCCAAAATAGTCACAAGCACACCATTATCATAAATTTTCATACTGTTAATGAGTATAAAATCATTAAGTATTGTGATCCTTAACACTTTGAAACATTCAAAATAACAACGGCATAACAGTTTTTCCTGAAGTGCTATTTCCCTGGTAACTTATCCCCCATTTGTAAACCTGCTTAACTTATATAGGATACACAAAGTAATGCATAGTCACCTTATTAGATTTAAAGAAAAACTTTATTATGTTGAGAAATGTAGGAATACAAGGTTTCTGTGTTTTAGAAACCCTAATTTAAATTTGAACTGCCTGTTCATAAATTTAAGCAATTGTGACCTTTCATCTGGAAAAATGTATCTGTTAGTTAGAAGGTATGCATACATGTGTTAAATGCTCACATAGATATTGTTTTGTGTTTTTTCATTATCCACTGGCTGCTACTCTAATCACAAGTATTCATGAATTTAAGGTTTTATTTTTTTAATATGTGCTTATTACACTGGGGAGATAAAAAGAATATGAAGTTGAGTTTATTAAATTATTTATCCCTACTGCTGGAGTGGCTTTGAAAGCTCATTGTACTCCTCTGATTTCTACCCCCCTCTTCTTTTTTTAACTGCACCCAGGCTATTTCATCTGTTTCATTCTGCCAGACACAATATATTTCTTTTTTTACACTAGAGAAATTAAAGACAGATATTTGTGCAGGGTTTTCTTTATGTGTCACATTAAATAAAGTGAAATAGAGGGAGTTTTTCTGTAATCTAATTTGATGGCATCTATACCTTTCTTCCTGTTGTGACTCCTTGCATGAAAACACTTGAAACAAAATTGCTTGAGAGCTTCAAAAGTTTCAATGATTTCTTAAAGCAATTATTTCATATTTTAATACCAGCTTTATGACAAAGTAAAGCAGAAGATTGAGGTCACTGTTTGCACAATTTAGACCCTATTTTATTTCTTCAACCAGAGCATCCTGATAATTGTGGTTAATTTTTTTAAAATTATTTTATTGAGGTCATACCAGCTTATAGCATTGTATACGTTTCCGGTATGCATTATTATATTTCAGTTTCTGTTGTCGACTGCATTGTGTTCATAATTGTGGTTAATTTTTAAAAATTATTTCCTTAATTATTCACCTGAATGATCAAGGCTGTTGCCTCAGCTTCCCACATCCCCCCAGTATGCAATCATACACTCCTCTTTGTAGTGGGGAGTACTTTTTCTCCTACCGTGTTGCTGGTGCTAATAAGTGTTGAAAAGAAAGTAACTTTGAGATTAAAGGTGGAAGTTGGAGGTATACCTTACAAGAATTATCACCACTGCCAGATTTGCAGATTTGAGGTGGTTCTAGATAACTCTGGCCAAAACCTTTCTTTTGGTAGGAAAAGAAATTTAAAGCCTGGGTTATTTAGATATTTGTCTCAGTTTCCTCACTTCCTTTGAACAGGTACACGAAGGAGCAGGATATTTTAAGTTGTATCCATAAACTGAAAAATTTATGAGGGGAAGGTTATCAACCAAAAGATTTTCTTATTGCTCAAAATAAATGTGATCTCTAACCATTTTCCAACTTTTAAGGATATTGGGGTTAGTCATTCATTTATTGAGTATTTTGTAGGAAGTATTGATTCCAATATTCTGGTTTCTCATAGACCCTTCAAAGTTATCTTTATAATCTATAAAATTTAAATTGATTTTGTTAGATTTCAGCTCTATTTTTCGGTTGGATATTATGGACATATTCTGACAGAATAAATAGGCTCCTATGATTCTTTTCTGTATGAATATGTGAAAACTAGATATTCCTTAACCCAAAACTGACATGGATTTGCAGACATTTACACGTATGGCTACATCCTTGGTACTCTTAGTACACTAGAGTTTTATTGCACTTAGGAAAAACAATGCAGTCAGATTCGATTAGTGTCTGTTAATCTGTACATCTGTAGTGGGTCATCCAGTACTGCATAGCTCTCATTACTGTACCATACTGTATGTGATTAAGCCACTGAAAATATTCAACATGACCTTGAGACTAGAGTATCATATGTAGATAATCAACTTCCACTGATTGTGCTTCTAACATAATGTTTCCTGTTTCTAATTTACAGTTTGGAAGCTTATTTTTTAACGAACAAAGCAATTCCTCTAAACCAAGATTTATTTTTTTAATGATTAGTAGCTGGAGTGATAATTTAAAAGGATAATTGCATTAGCTAAAAACTATTACCTTTTATCACATATATTATATCCAATAAAATAAATGCTTTATAGAAAAAAGGAAATTAGTTTATAAATAGGAATTTCCTTTATAGCTTTATATATAGATATAGAGATTATAACATTATCTGAGAATAGACTACCTAAATATCTCATTTTCACTTATATGTGATTGTTTTCATTATTCTAATAATATACATTTTAGTATACCAATGTGTACTATTTCTTGAAAGCCAATTTTTCTGTATAATGATTTGTCAAAAATATCAAAAGTACTAGTAAGTGGTTAATACTTTTAATCTATATATGTTTGTTCATTTTATCTAAAAACCTCGATCACATCAAAAGCATGAAGAGCATAAAGAGTTTGTAAGACATAGTGTTTCTAATAAAAAATTGTAAACCTAGTGAAACAAAAAGTATAGCTTTATTTTATTTTTATGTGAAATCTATCTTTTTATTATTTTAAGTCAGGTGTATTGATGTATAAATTTGCACACAGTACTAGTCTGTTCTATGAATTTTTTCATAATAATGTGCCATTCTGTGAATTCTGACAAAGATATACAGTTATATAATGTCCAGCACAGACATAGAACATTTCATTGCCACAAAAACGTTTCCTCATGCCCCTATTTTATTTTCTAATTTCTAAATTTTATGATTCATTTATAAATGCCTGGGTGTTTTAGTTTTATATCAAAAAATCTTTATATTGTAAACACTTTTATTTATTCCCCTAGACTTTATTATCTTATCATGCTTCTAATTTAAGACCAGTTTTAATCAGAGAGCACTGAAGTATAGGCAAAATATAAAATATTTCAGATATACAAGCAATAGGTTTATAACTTTTGTTTTACATGAAAGTTTAATTTTAATATGTGACATTAATGCTTGATAAAAGATTCATTTTTCAAAGGAACCGGCTAGTTTTTGTAATGCTAGCATGAATGTATGAATCAGACTTATGAATATATTTTACAGTTTGCACATCAAAATATGTATTAAGAAACAGGTTCCTCATATAAGTTAGCAACATTTGAGGCATATTTGTAATGTTACTAGCTTTATGTCACTAGAGAAATAAATCTCGTCTCAATATTTAGATTACATTTTACTTTACATTTTTGGTAAATTAATCCTCCCTTTGAGTGGTAGGGAACAAGACCAAGGAGTTTATTAGAGCTACTATTAGTTAATATATACACATTCTTGGAAGATGTGCTTCTAATCCTAATTTTGTATAAATATGCATTGTCATTTAAATTTAGATGGTTATAAATACTCCAAACAAAGAATTCTTAAATTGTAGGAGTGCAAACATTTTCGTTAATAATGATGCTCTTTCAAGTATTTTGCTTTTTTACAACTTGGAATAGCACAACTAGTCTTCTGTTTCTTCCTCCAAGATATAAAATTGTTTAAATGCTTTCTGGTTTATATTTTTATTTGGCAATTACAATAGAAATTTTAATGTTATGCATGCTTACAAGCCTATTAAGAAAGTTATTGCTTTCTTAATATTCTTAAGCCATTTTTAGGAAGTATACTCTTTTTATGGTTTGCAAAATAGCCTGTGCATGCAGGTTCTGTGTACACGCACACACGCACACACACACAGACAACCCCAGTGTTTCAGAGTGTACAAGATCGAAATGGCCTCTATATGTCTTTTGTGTAAGCCTGTTAAAAGAAAAAACTACTAAATATAGGATTCTTGTTGCCACGAGTATGCAGTCTCACCTCTACAAGATTTTTCCGTAACAGCCCTTCAAGTTTTCAGTAATACCTTAAGAGAGTGCAGCTAAATGGATTTTAAAAATAATAATAATTGGAAATTCCAACAGTATTTGTTCAGTCACATATATTATGGCAGTTTTGAATGTCATAAGCTTTTAATTGTGAAACCGAGAAGTTTAAACATGGCTAGCCATTCTGTCCCTATAAATAAAAATATATCGCTCAGTCGTTCACATACATAATATGCATGTATATACATGAAAACGCCTTCACTTATTTAAAATTGTTTTCTACTTTTCTGCAACAGATCAAGGTTAAATATTTTGCAACTTGAACCTGTATAAGCAAATTGCATAGCTAACTGGGGGGGGGGGGGGGGGGGGGGTTTTTTGGTTCTTGTGTTTTGTTGTTTTTTTTCCTTTTACTAGCAAATTCAGTTCTTCATTTGTTTTGCTCTCCACGCTGCATTAGCACAGTTTTCCCCTGTGTGCATCTGCCAGTGTACAATTTAGCCACGGGCATCTGTAGACCTTGTGGTGATCAGTATTGCAGGCAAAAGCCATATGTGTTTAAATAAAAAAAAAAATCTCTTTATTTCATTTGCTGTTTTAACTGGATGGATAACTTTTGTGCCTCAAGACAGAAGAAGAAAAAATACAGAAATAATTAATTGCCTCTATTCTTGAGGCAGTTTCATTTCCCCCTCCAATATGGAATGCTTGTCAGCTTTCCTGATAAATGACTGCATGTATTTGCATAGATTTTACATTAACACAAAAATTAGTTTTATTTGTGGAAAACTAGTTTACATAATAATATAAAACCTAGTGTTATTGATTATGTTTCCAAGCATTGATGATTTTTTAAAGGGATTGTACCATTCTTCTTTTTCAAAGAATCCGATCAGCCTGTTTCTTAATTTAAACTTTCTTTTGCTTTATAGAGTCTTGCATTGGACAAGACAAACATATTTATGAAACTTTAAAGTTTTAAAAATTCTTTTCTAGATATATTAACCACAACTGTTTCAGACTCATATAGAACTCAGTTGGTAAAAAAATTTCTGATTTTAAACTTTTGTCAAGGAATATTTTTAAATACTTATTATCAGTTACATACACCTCAAACAGTTGCAGGATTTCATCCATGTGAATGATTTTAATTTTCATATTTATGTTATCAAAAGGATGGATCCGATACTAGGTGTGTTTAGTTGAGCTCATTCTTAAGACGTTATGCATTGTTTACAATCAAATTTAAATATATCTGGGGACTAGTCTATCTTCAATGTTTCTTTGAATATATTTAATCAATTGATCACCCTAATCCAAGCCTTGAAAAAAACACTCTGCTGGAGCTATTTGGGTGCTGAAAATAATTCCCCCTCTCTAAGTGGCAGGCAGTAGATGTTTATTCATACTGTAATCTGGCATCTTGTTGTCTAGAGGCAACCTGCTAATTATGTGCTATCATTGTCTTATCCATGTTACGGAAAATTCAAATATGTTCACTGCTGTTAGTTACATCACAAAGCTTTTCATAAAATATACTTGATCCTCAAGAAACCTACTACACTTAATGGCAACCTAAACCGAGAGTGTCTCTGCCACTTCTTGATTCTGGGACACCCTGGGTGCCAGCTGTCACAGCTCAGCTAATGATGACAAATGCCCCTCTCTATGCAGATTGCAGAGCTTGCTGGCTGCTGTGAAAAGCAGCCAGATTACCTTTCTTCAGATAGTAACTTAACCTTTTAAACTCATGTCAGAATGAAATTATCGTCTGTGATAGTTTCAATATCTGTATCTTTAAAAACAAAAATCAGAATAATATCAAATAACGACTCACTTTTTTTTAATTTTCCAATTTTTGTATCATTTACATTGCTTACCCTTGAATGCTGTAATATTCTCAAGTGAGAAACTCTGGGTTAGATATACACACTAGAGTGTATATTTAAACTCTGCATACAGCTCAGGTAGTGTGAATTATTGAGAAAATTATCTAGATTGTTTATGCCAGAAAATAGGCTGGTGAAATGTTGAGGGGAAATATTCTTTCTTTCTCTTCAACTGAGTTGTGAAGCCTCTATTCTCCCACTGTGTCTATAGGCCCAGCCTGTTCCAAATAAATGGTTACATTACTTCTTTAAAACTCTGTGGGTTATTCCAAAATGATTTTGAGAATAATTGCTGCTAGTGATTGTTTTCTCTGTTTTCAAACTTGAGCTTTTGTTTTAAGTTGTTGATTTGTTCCATAGAAATTTGTTATTATATTATGGTACGTATACCTACATGGATTCTTCAAAACAATAATGAACACTGTCAGTTGCCCACTGAATGAGATAATACTCTACAATTGCAACATTCTTTTCAATTTACAAAAGAGTTTAATATGTGTTAATTCATTTCATGTTTAAAATAATTCTAAGTAATAATTATAAGAGTTGAGAGAAATGGGTGATAAGGAATGGGGACCAATTCTTAATGAGCATTTAATCTTCACAACAAATATTAGTTCCCATTTACAAATCAAGAGGCTGAGATTTAGAAAGGTTAAGTGTCTTACCAAGGGTCACAAAAGTAATTGCAAAACTGGGTCTGACTGCGGTTCTCTCAGCACTACAGCATCTAGACTATAGTGCATAGTGCAGAGATATACATGTGTGTATGTACGCATGAATGCATACACATGTGTCCTGTCTGTACCCAGAAATAGTTTTAGCAACTGCTACTAGGATATAAGTAAATGTTATTCTGGAAAGAAACCACAGGCTTACATTTACATCACAAATATGATTGTTTGATGAGTTTTAAAGATTAAGTTCTTTATAAGTCTTTTAATTAAGTAAATATGGAGACACTTTTTATGTTATGAATTTTTATTTTATGTTAATAATCTATTGATCTGTCACATGAGAAACTATTTAGGAAATATATTATTTAATGAATATAAAATTGTACTAATTCATGTAAAGAACAACTTCCTTGTAAAACCTGTTAGGATTCATGGGTTATATCTTTATAAAAATGATGAAGAGAAATAATTACTTCAGCACTTACTTGAGCAAAGTATCTATATACTTTTCTTTTATCCATGTAGTTTTACTCTGTGACATCAATGAGTTGTACAAGCAACAATATTGTACATCTTTCAAGACACAATGAACATTTTCTTTTATCATGAATTTAATTACAATCATTTCCAAGAAAGCTTTGTGAATGCCAATTGTTTTTATTCCTTACTAAACTTTTCTTTGATACAGATACTACAGTATAAGGATTTTTTTTTCAATGATACATCTGATTATGTTGTTAAATGTTCTATCTTTATGTATTTTAATTGTAGAATTCTACTTATGATTACTAATCAGTACTACTGCTTAATAATTTGTAAGTATTCCACATACAAATTATATAGAATTTACAGTGAATATTTTATTAAAATGTATCATGCAATTAATCCTGGAAGGAGTAAGCTAATTCTACCTCATAAGTCAAACTTTTTTTTTTTTAAGATTTTATTTTTCCTTTTTCTCCCCAAAGTCCCCTGGTACATAGTTGTGTATTTTTAGTTGTGGGTCCTTCTAGTTGTGGCAGGTGGGACGCCACCTCAGTGTGGCCTGATGAGTGGTGCCATGTCCATGCCCAGGATTCGAACCGGCGAAACCCCGGGCTGCCAAAGCAGAGCGTGCGAACTTAACCACTCAGCCATGGGGCCAGCCCCTAAGTCAGACATTTTATATCAGGGCAGGAGAGAACTTTAGAGGAGAACATAATACAGCCCTCCTCATTAACTGTCTGAATCACCTCTACAACAGTACCAAGGAGTGGTCATCAACTCTACTTTTACCTCCATTGATGAGAAATTCATTATTTTCTCACATAGATACTTGCACTTACAGACAGTTCTCATTGTTAGAAAACTCTAATATTGAACCAAAATCTTTGTCCTTGAAACTTTCACTGTTTAGTGCCTATTTTTCCTTCTGTATAGCCTTATCCCTTTGACAGAAGTAAGTTCTTTAAATTCAGTGTTTAAGATATCAAATTGAGTGTGCTCTGGCCCTTCAGCCATTAGGCCTATAGCATAATTTAAGTCACCTCACCATTCAGGACCCATTCTCCTCCATGGTTTTCTTCAAGTGTAGTGCCTAGGATTCATTACTCCCAGAGTGGGTTGGTGACTGTAGAGTAGAGAGTCCTCTCTTCAGTGAAACATGACTGTATTAACTTTTAGGGGGTGCCTCCATAACCCTGTCGACAGATGCTGAGCTGTGTGTCGATAAATATCATCTTTGTTTAAATATCTGTTACCAGGGTCCTAAGTACGTGACTTTTTTCTTTATCCAACTCATTCTATCTTGCTATTTTTAGCTATTTTTTTCATGGTTTGACTTACAATAACAAGTTATGTGTTATTGTTTTGAATAAGGGTTAACAGGCATAACCATTCTTTCTTAAAATTTGTCATAGGCTACATTTACAACATCTATAGCAAAACAGAACTCAACTATAATGAATTTTTTGTTTTTGCTCGGGCTAGGTACATAAAAAGGCTAATCCACTTAATAAGATCTGTGGCTAGATTAAATTTACTAAATATTCCACATTTTGTATAGGTTTTTTTTTACCAAACACTTAAAATACTGATAGTAGTTTTTCATGGCTTTATCAAAATATATAACTAATAAGCCTCATTTTGTATAAAGTACATGCACTATATATTTTGACATATTTATCAAGTTTGCTTCATCAAATTTTTTGTCTACAATGGAGTCTACAAGTTTCCCAATGCTTGAACATGCACAGAAAAACTAATAAACTATTAATGTAAATAAATGTAAACATAGAGTCTTAGAATATTATTAGAATAATTTTCATATTGATCCATTAATATTTTAATCTTCCGATAACAAGTGTCTTAATATTTTAGCATGAGTGGAGGCAAATACTTTTTTAAAGTGATGTATTTAATAAGTTGAAGTCAATGTGAAAACTTTTTATTAAGCTAAATTAGTCTCACCAATCAAGACCCATTCTACTCTATGTTCTTCAAAAGCAATGCCTAAAACTGAATATATAGTAACCCAGAGTGAATTTGTGAATGTAGAGTAGAGAAGCCTCCATTAAGTTATGAGTACATTGTTTGAAAAACATATTCAAAAGATTAAATAGTAAAAGGTAACCAATGTTAAGTAAATAATTGATAAAATACAAAATACAGGGGCCAGCCCAGAGGCGTAGTGGTTAATTTCCCATGCTCCACTTCAGAGGCCCAGGGTTCACAGGTTTGGATTCCAGACACAGACCTATACACTGCTCATCAAGCCATGCTGTGGTGGTATCCCACATACAAAATAGAGTAAGATGGGCACAGACGTTAGCTCAGGGACAATCTTCCTCACCTAAAGAACAAAGAACAAAAAACAAAAACATTTATTGTATTTATTTCACTTTGTAAACAAACATATCTATTAACTTTTTTGTGAGTGTGTCATTTATTTTATTTATTTAAAGCCTTAAATTTCTGCAAGTGTAGGCACATGTTTTTCTTGGCCAAGTTTTTTTTCCCTAAATGTGGATATTTCATTAATACTTTATTTACTATTGCTGTGACATCTAGGCAATAACACACAGAGACAGGCTGTCTCGGATCTGGCTTTCTTGCAGTTTGTGTCTTGAATGGAGAATGAGGAAGTCCAGTGCTTTTACAAAGAACATTCTCAAGTGAAGAGCTGCCCATCTGTCTCGTCTGGTGGCTTATGCAATAAGCAGTGTTATCACATGAATCTCAATGCGCAAGCATTTGTTTTATGAACTCTTTCTGTGCTTTGAGGAGTTTATAAGTTGCTTACTCTGTTGTGTGTCAGTCCCAGCTGACCCAAGTGCATTCTGCTGAGCATATTTGGGGCATAATTAGAACTAATGAAGCCTGGAACACAGCTAATTCTCTAAATGATTTATTCTTATGCTCTTGTCTGATTCCTAAGAATTCTCCAAATCATAATCTATGCCACTTACTTTTTCCTAGCATTGTGTTCATACAGCTACTCTATTTTATTGTATTTGATGAGCATTAAAAATATATTAGGTATTTGAAATGCTGAGAAACATGTTTCCAAGTAAAAGTTTATATTATGTGTTAGTTGAGGGGAATGCCAGTTCTTCACCATCTTTTGTTTTTGTTTATATCTCAAAATGCTTATGGCACCTATGAGTAGATAAGAGATAGAAAACATCAAGTAAAAAGAATCTTTAGAAAACGTACCACTGGGAAACGAAATCTACAAGTAAAATAATTGAAAATCATTAGTGGAAGATTCCTATTTCTGCGTTAGGTTTCCCAAGGAAATCAGAAAATTTTTTAAAATCCTTATGAATAGACCTCATGTTTCAAAGCTGTTTCATTCGTATGGCTTCATTGTACCAGCAGTGTTGAGAATGACATTTTTCTACATGCCCTCACCAAGTAGTCAGTGATTCAGTGGCCTGTAACACTTTAAATCCCATCAACTTGCTTTCCTTTCCTGTTATAACTGTTTCAATGAGTGGCACTTTTGTTGTGCAGGTGAAGATCTGGTAGCTTACCGAGGGCATACTAGAATGAGGACAGACACAATTGCCAACACTAGAAGGCTATAACTTTATTAAAGCCT
Source organism: Equus quagga (assembly GCF_021613505.1). Taxonomy (NCBI): domain Eukaryota; kingdom Metazoa; phylum Chordata; class Mammalia; order Perissodactyla; family Equidae; genus Equus; species Equus quagga. Next base: position 67,740,239 of record NC_060272.1, on the reverse strand, counting down.
TACACTCAGTAAATAAGATACTGAAGTCTCTTCAGGTAGGTAGTTTTTGTAGCCTATGTCCTATTTGGTTGCCTGTTGCCTAGAAACTACAGCAGAATTCATTGTTAAGAATTATTTATTTTGTCTATTGATCTCAGTATTTAATATTCACCATAGCTTACAGCCCAGATAATAAATACCTGAAGAACAAGTACCACTTTATCAGATGCACTGAAAAACCTAAAATAGTGTAGATCACCAACTCCGCTGCCTCAGTATTGACCTAGCAACCAGTTGGAGATTCCCTGTTTCTCCTTACAAGATATTTAATGCCACCTTGGATAAATTCTAGTCTTAACTGTATGCTTTGACCTGAGGTATTCCTCTTCCTCATCTTTAATCTTCCACCTGAAAGTCAACTGAACACTCAAATAACATGCCTTAGAACCTTGAAGGGAAAAGTTGCAGGTCATTGTTATTGCTTGGGCTTCAAGAACACCTTTTTATTTTTAAACTTTTATATCTTTGAAAGAGACAAAGAATGAGCTGATAAAATTAGTTAATATTGAGTTCTTATTATATGGGGACTGTGCAAGGTGCCTGATCTACATTACTGCACTTCATCCTCTCAACCACACTGTGAAGTAGATGCTGCTCCTATCATTTCATTGTTAAGAAACAGAGACACAGAAGTCAAGAAACTCTTCCAAGTTTACTGAGCTGGGAGTTTGCAGAGTCAAGATTTTTCAGCCAGCCCTTCTGAATGTAGACTGTAGAGCCCACTTTCTTAGTCATCACACTAAACTTATCCTAAGTTTGTATTCTCATCTTTAAAATGGGGATAATATCTATATCATAGGGTTGTCGCATGCATTAAATAAATTAATACACATAAAAACCTTAGAATATTTTTTTAACTTATATTACCCAAGTCCATACAGTAACTGCAGAGCCAGGATTCAGACCCAGCTTTTTCTGTCTCTAAACCCTTTTGCTTACCTAGCATAGTGCTAGGTGAGTATTTGTTGAATGAATAATTAAATAAATGTCATCTGTCCTGTACTTCCCAATGGAAGCATCTGTTAATTTTGCTGGTGGTTTTGATAGCATGCAGCAGATACTCAGTGATGGTTGAATGAGTGAATGGTTATTCACCCTGTACTCCCCAATAGAATACATTGATGACTCCCAAATTTATAGCTCCAGCCAAGACCTCTCCCTTCAACTCCAAACTCATTTATCCAGCTATCTCCCCTACATATTCTCACATATGTGAGACGTGTATTAAACGTAACGTATCCAAACTGAGCACCTGCTCTTCAACCTCAGCCTATTCCTCCTGCAGTCATCCATGCCTCAGTAAATGGCAACTCCTCTTTTCCAGTTGCTTAGGCCAACAGCTTGGCTGCCATCCTTGACTCTTCTCTTGCTGTCATATCCCCACATCCAGCACATCAGCAAGTCCTCCAGAATCTGACTACCTCTCGCCAACTTTACAGCTTCAATCCTAGTCGAGTCACCATCATCTCTTATGTGTACTATTAGTTATCCAAGAGGAGTCCTGGCTTCCTTGTTTATCCCACTCCTGTTATACCCCTTACATTCTTCTCTCGACATAGCAGCCAGAAAGGTCTGTTAAAAGTAAAAGAAAGATCATGCCATCCTGAAGTTCAGAATTCCCTAATGGCTTCTGATCTCAGAGTAAAAGTCTAAATCCTTAAAATAACCTATTAGCCCTACAGTGAGCACCTTTCCACCCTATCTCTCCCCGCACCCTTCTGATATCATTGCCTACTACTGTCACCGTTCCTGTGTCTTCTCTGAGCACATTGGCACCTACTCACATTAGGGCCTATGCTGGTTCCTCTGTGTGGAACTCTCTGTTCCCAGTATCTGCACGACTTGTCCCCTCACACCCTTCAGGTGTTTACCCTATCTAAAATGGCAGTGCATCCCCACCTGGACTCTCTGTCCCCCTTCTCTGCCTTCTTTTTCCCCTACCACTTGTCACTGTCTAACATATATTTTTACTTATTTGTCATTATTGGTGTCTTTCTCCCTTGATTTAAATCTAAGCTCTTAATGAGGGCAAGGATTTCATCTCTTAATTGCTGCATATTCAGAATCTAAAACAGTGCCTGGCTTATAATGAATGCTCAATAAATATTATCTGTTTGAAGGAAGGAATGAACTGATGAATGAACAAATGGATGAAGGAGGAGAGGGAGGCAAGGAGGGAAGAATGGGAAAAGGGAAAAGATAGGAAAGAAGAAAGGAATGAAAGGAGATAATCTGTTAATTCTGCCAAATATTGCCTTTATAATAAAGCTATGGAAACTGTACTTAAAAGTGATAGTAACCTCTTAATTCACAAATCTTAATGGCCTCTTGACATCACTGACCTCCTCTTTTTTGAAATTTTCTTCTCTTGATAAAAGGAATAATATTAGTTATTGAACACTTATTCTATGCAGCAAGTGGTTGAGTGAGAATTTTCCAGAGCTGAGAGCAAAGCAGCATTCAATATCTCATCTTCTAAAGAGCTGAAAACAATTAAGGCTAGACAATGGAGCTTACATCCTAGGGGGGAGACACTAAATTAACAAATAAATATATAAGCAAGTAAACAAATATGTAGCATGTCAGGTGGTGATAAGTGCTCTGAGGGGAAGGCATTGCTGTCTTATTTTGGGAGATAAGAAAAGTGAAGCTTAGGGCTGACCTGGTGGTATGGTGGTTAAGTTCGCACATGCCGCTTTGGTGGCCCAGGGTTCACCAGTTCAGATCCTGGATGCGGACCTACGCACCACTTGGCAAGCCATGTTGTGGCAGGCGTCCCACATATAAAAGTAGAGAAAGATGGGCATGGATGTTTGCTCAGGGCCAGTCTTCCTCAGCAAAAGAAGAGGAGAATTGGCAGCAGATGTTAGCTCAGGGCTAATCTTCCTCAAAAAGAAAAAGAAAAGTGAAGCTTAGAAAAGTTATTTAAGGTCCTCTAGATGGGGCTGTGACTTGAAACCATTCTTTAAGACTTTAGCATCCATGCACTTAACTATTATGCTCTACTCTCTACCTGTATTCATTATCCTGTTTTGCTTCTTACTTTACTAACTGATTTTTCACCATTAACTTGACTCGCTTTTCTCTCTTCTCTAACTCCCAGTATACTCTAGCTGCTTCTTATCTTAAGGTTATACTGATTGAATTATCATCTCTGTGTAGATGTGTCACAAATCTCTGCCTCCAATCCTGACCTCTCTATTAATTCATCATCATCATTTTCTACTTCCTGTGGACATTTTCCAAATTGATGCCCCTGTCCTCTCCGTGTTGTTATACGTCCTTCCTCTCAAGTAGGAAGCAAAAGCTTTTCTTGAGGATTGCTATCTCTCATGTCTCCCTTTGTTTCTGTTATTGACTCAAGTCATTGTTATAATTTCAAAGATTTGACATCCTAGTCATTATTAACTCCTCTCTCACCCTTTGCTCCTTGTCCACCCACCCCCATGCTCTATTAATCACCAAGTCTGGTGGATTCTCATTTTTTCCTTGTATCTTTCACATGGATTCTTGTCATACCCACCACTATCACCCTAGTTCAGGTCTTCATCACTTTCTTACTGGACTGTGACTCCCTGTTTCTGTGTTTCCCTTCTCTAGTCCATCATAAAGAATGCTGCTGGATTGACTTTTTCACAGACCACTTCTATCATGTTCCTCACCTGTTCAAAAACCTCAGATTGACTCCCAATTCTCATGAGAGGAAGGGTGGGAGAAAATGAGAGAGGAAGGGGAAAACAGCCTCTTCTGGTATTCAAAGCACTTCACTATCTGGCCACAGCAATATTCTAATATTAACTTCTTGACATTCATCCTTGCATTCTCTACTATAGATTGATTATTTTCCAAACACAATTCTTACATTGCTTTCTCTACCTTTTTACCTCTAACTCTTCACCAATCAGAATTTCATTCCTTTCTTAAAATCAAATGTATCCTCCCTCTCTATGATTTTCCTAATTAAAAATGGTCTTTCCTTCTCAATAATCTTATAACCCTTGACTTTTCTACTTTTAGTACAGTGTAGATGAGTGCTATAAAAAAAGTTATTAAATTTGTAAATGTGTTTTGTCCCCATAATGGATTCAGAATTCCTGGGTGATAAGAAAACTTTTACCCTTCTTTCTACCCTTACGCCAAAATGCCTACATAGGACTATATGCATGGTAGATGATCAATAAATAATTGTTGAGTGATAAAACTTATCTGAATCTTAAGGTATCAAAAAGTGTAGGAGGAAGATTAGGGCAGGGTTAGTGATTACAACAAAAACCAATGACAGTGATCATAGTAGCCGTTTCATCTGTAGACTGATTATAAATAAATTGGACAAACTGACTTTCATACATTATATTTCATTCGACAGTACTATAATAATATAACACATTGAGTCCATTGGACAAACTGGCTGGCTTCTATCTTCTTTCCTGATAATTATTAAAAACCAAAAGTTGACAAGTAGATTGAGATTCTGGATAGCCATCTCAAGCTGCCATTGTTATCTTGGTGTCATAAGACTATACAAAGAAGCAATTCCTGCATCTCTTTCCTGCCTTATATTGGCACAAGTGGCAGTTCCAAATCTTCTTCTGTCATTAAATAGAGTCTTCCCTGAAGACACTTACTCCTCAACACAATTAAAATAAGTGTTTTCATTCAGGAGAATTTAGACAGATTTGAAATAGATATTTCAGTACTCCAATATTTGTGAATCATGAAATCTCCAGTTTAAATATGTAAATAAACAGTATTTGAAAATTATAATCATCTGGCTGCTGATGGCAAATAAATAACTTACCTTGGCATGAACATTGAACTGTGTGGGCTTGCATGGTTTCTAGTTGTGTCTAAATAGAATGCAATGAAAAAAATGTAGTTGTAGTGCTTCCAAACATTAGTCGGGAATATGGGAAAACATTCCTTTAAAATTTCTTGCACAGTGCTCAGGCAAAGAATTTCTTAAGTCATTCAATTATCAGATATTGATTGAGCCTCTCCTGTGCTCTCCACTATGCCTTCACAGAGCTTCAGACTAGTAGGAGATTACGAACAACTGAGCACACAATTACAACTCAGTGTGCTAAATTCTGAGTGATTAGAAAAGGAGAAATTACTAGGGATTATAAAGGAGGGGCACACAAACACAATCCAAGAAAGCTTTCTGAATGAAAAACCCAAAGGATGAATACATTGGTCCTATCAGCAAACGTTAGCCAGCGTGTTTTTTCCCTTTCTATCCTTCTGTTCTCAAGCATCGTGGTAACTGATACGGTAGGTGTATAGCTCATAGCCTCCACCATGTCTAGCAACTACATGAGAAAGGTAGAAAAATCATAAAAAAGCATTTGAGGACACCTAAGATGATTCTCAAGTTTCTGCCTTGAGTGACTGAGTACAGAAGCTCTACCAATCTAGATACAGAAATATTGGAGCAAGAACAGGTTTTCTGGGAAGATGATGAGTTCAGTTTTAACTGCTGAACTGTGGCTTGTCCAAGTGGAAAAGTCACAAAGGCAGCTAAATATCTGACTCTAAAGCTTAGGAGAAAGATCTAGGATTCTTCATAATATTTTCAGTAGTTGGAAGCATGTGAGTGCTTGAAAGATGCCAGGAGACAATGTAGAATGAGAAAAGGTACAAGACATTATCCTCAGGAACACCAACAGAGGAAGGTGATCCAGGAGAGATGAATGAGAAGTGATGTTCAGAGAAGTAAGGAGAAAAACCAAGAGACAGAACTGTCCAAAAGGCCATAAGCAAGAGAGTTTTAATAAAAAGGTAGTGGAGAACAGCTCAGCTACCATATAGAGTCCAAGTAAGATGAACAGTTCTTTGTCTCCCCACGTCAGTTTCAGTGGAATTGTAGAGACAGAAGGTAGATGAGAGAAGGGCTGAAGAGTAAATGGGAGTAAGTGAAGTGTAAAATACACTTGCAAGAAAACTAAATATAAAGGAAATGTAAGAGAGACATCCCTCAATTATAGAGTGATGCAGGAGAAATTTTAAAAGAGATTTGCCCATATTTAAGGCATAGAGAGAGAAACAATAGAAGAAAGGTTAAAATTGAAAAAGAGAGGGCTAATTCATGGAGGCCTTATCTCCAAGACTAACAAAAGGAAATGATATTATTCTCTTGAGGCTACAATTGAGAGTTGGCTGAGTTTTCCTTGAAAGAAACTCTACACAGGTATTAGTATTTCATTTTATTTACTGTATCCCATATGTCATTGATAATAATGGAGGGTGAGGGTGTTGGTTTAGGACAGACAGGTCTAGAAATCTACCAGGAAGAAGCTTCTGTATTGTGGAAGGTAATTGTGGATGGAGATAAGTTTATAGATGGTGGTGTAAACAGTTGGTGGAGTATATACTAGGCGTCAGTTTTCTCTTGGCAGTAGAAAGCTCTAGGATTTAGGGAAGGGTTAAGGAGGGACTTGGATGTTTAAACCATCATTGAAAGGAATAGGAGGTAATACTCTCATCATAAACAAGTAAAAGATTGAGGAGGAACAGTAAAGACCTACCATGATGGAAACCATGAATTTGTGATGGGATCAATTTACATAAAGTCCGATTATCCATATCACTCAGCCATCTAGATGTAGAAGAGGGGAAAAACTAAATCACAGAATATGTCTGGTGATGAGGATTTGTGGAGAGCTTATGGCTGAAGGATATGGATGTGAAAGAATTGAAGGTACTTATGTGATTAGACTGATGAACTACAGATTCTAAACTGGAGGGAAGAAAGTGTAGTCAGATTGGTAAACTGGAAGAAAATGGAATGATGAAGAAACTGGAAGTCTGGTAGGGTTTAGCATATAGAAATGAAGGACTTCCAGTTAGCATCTGAAAAGGTTATTCTTTCCATCTCCATCCAAAATCTTATCCTATGAAAATACAGGTTTTCCAGTTAAATTTGAATTTCAGATAAACATTTCATTGTTTGAACAAACATCTTATGCTTTATCTGGCAACACTAAATGAAAGTGAGGAGTAGATGAAGTAAAATTCCTAAGCAAATGACTTAATGAGATAGTTTAAAGATAGGAGGCAGAGTAGATCATGAAGCAGAATATGGTCATAGACAGACATAAACTGTTGGAATTCAAAGAAGTCAAGGAATTTTAAGATTAAACTGGAATACGTTGAATATTGAATATATATTGAATATTGGATATATGAATGTTGAATTCTTTAAAAGTGATGATATGATTTTGGACGGAGAGGGAAAGAAGAACTTTTGGAAGAGAAAAACCACAAAGAATAGAATGAGTGAATAGAAAGGAAAACAGGCCAAGTCACCAGAACGTGCACAAAAGGAAACAAATGAGCCCAAAAGGAGTTGCTGCAATGTTGGAAGCCAAAAGACAGCTTCACAGAATCATTTCTAGTTTAATGCTTGAATGCTTTTGAGATAGTTAATAAAACAGTTTTATCATCAATAGCTGATGATAGAGCTTATTTAAATTTACTTCTGTAGCCAGGGCAATCATAGGCTCTTTTAAAAGACCGTGATATATATGAAAGTCTACTTCGGTGTCAACCCAAGTGTAACCCGCTAAGCGTGTCTGTTTCCAATACTACCCAAGTGTCGCTCCGGATATTTTGACAGGAGTCAGTCACATCTGTTTCTTTTGAGGTATGTAAAACTGCCACAAGTGCTTTCCCTCCAAGTCTTTGGTTATCGCATCCTACCCTTTAGTTTCACAGTGGAGCAAGAAAAGCCCTTGACTGGGAATCAGAACCCTTGTGTTCTAGGGCTTGCTCTTTTTCAAATGAAGTATATGGCCCTTATTAATGAGTTCAGATAACCCCTCTGTCCGGTTTCCTGCCCTATGTGATGAAAGCGTTGGAACAGACGATTTCTAAAGCCTCTTCTACCCATCCCCTTCCAAAACCATTCTCTTCTCTATTTTATTTCACTTTGAGGTCAGCACAAAATATCAGCAGTTTTACCTTTGAAGGTATACTTCATCATATGAAGCATATATATTCCTGAAAAGTTAGCAGTAAATTGTATTTTTATGATATGAATTATATTTAAATGTATTGGAGTTTATTTTTCTAAGGACTCTTACAGTGAATCTTTCATAAAAATTATTTTTATACTTTTAATTATTTCTTCATAATGTGTCATTTTTAAATTAAACCTCTAGTTATTAAATATTGTTTAAAAGACAACTCTATCCATTTGTCTTTATATAGCTTTAGGAAGGATATAATGAATACAATGAAGAGTAAAATAAAACTGATGATAAGTAAGAAAATAGTAAGAAAGTAATTAATCACTTTAAATAAATTCATGACTTCAGGGTTCTAAAAGAACCTGTAGGTTTGATTGAAGAACCAGTCACTGTTGAGGAATTAGAGAAGGTGAGATGTGTCAGAAGACCAGATAAAGGCAAAATATTAGAAACTTTTGTACTTGGCACCTTCTTGTTCAACATTGTTACCAAAGATGTGATGAAGACAGGGGAAAAACTCAAGAATGCCTCAAATCCTTTTGCTAAGCAAGTATGATCTAAATTTTTAAAAAGTAAATTTGTATTCTGATGAATTAAGATGTATATTGTAAGCCCTAGAGCAACTTCTGAGAAAATAACTAAAATATAAATAGTTTAAAAAATCATTCAAGGAATTACAATATTGCACTAGAAAATAATTTACTTAATGCAAAAGAAGGCAGTAAAGGAGAATCAGATGAAGAAAAAAGATGAGACATATAGAAAACAAAAAGTAAAATGGCAGATATGAATCCAACCATATCAATAATAACATTAAATATGATGGGTTAAACAATCCAATCAGAAAGCAGACTGTCAGACTGAATTTTTTAAAAAGCAACAAGATCCAACTGTGTGCTCTCTACCATCAACTATATGATTTGACCCAGTTTAGATTCAAAGATACAGATAGGTTGAAAATTTAAAAAGATGAAAAAAGATATACCATACAAACAGCAACCATAAAAGATTTGGAGTGGCTATACTAATATCAGAAAAAATAGACATTTAAACTAGAAAAATCTTACTGGAGATAAAAAGAGACATTTTATAATGACAAAAAGGGTTAATGTATTGGGAAGATATAACAATTATAAATGTATGTGTGCCTAAGAGAAAGCCAAAAATACATGAAACAAAAACTGGCAGAATTGAAGGGAGAAATAGACAGTTCTCCAATAATAGTTGGAGACTTCAATACCCACTTTTCTTAATGGACAGACTAACCAGAGTGTAGATTAACAAGTATGCAGAAGACTTGAATAATACTATATACCACCCAGACCTAATAGGGATGGATAGAACGTGCCACCCAGCAGCAGAAGTCCCTAGTGCGCATGTAACATTCTCCAGGCTAAATCATGTGTTAGCACATAAAAAAGCCTTCTTAAAGTTAAAAATATTTAAATAAGACAAGGAATTTTCTCTGCCACAATAGAATTAAATTAAAAATCGCTTTGCAGGGTACACAAACCTGAGTTAGCAAATACTTTGACTGACATCAAGATTCATAAATGATATAGAAACCATGTCACGTGGCTTGAAGGAACTGAAGCTAGTTTAGCCTACTAAAGAGACTAATTTGAATGATAAAGATAGGAATGGGGTAGGACATAATAGTTTCCTCTAGAAAGCCTGTCATTTATAATAAAGAGTGCATTTGTATGTGATCTTCCAGAAGACGCAAGACCGGTGGATGGAAGTTATAGCACAAAATAAGGAAGAATATTCTAATAGCACTTTCCAATAATATATAGGCAGTCTTTTGTACTTTCATATACATGTCCTTTATTTATTTATTTTTTTTTTTTTGAGGAAGATTAGCCCTGAGCTAACTGCTGCCAATCCTTCTCTTTTTGCTGAGGAAGGCTGGCCCTGAGCTAACATCCTAAAATGTGTTTTAAAACTCCTACATTGGAAAGTCAAGCAATAATTTATAGTAATGCTTTAAAAAGGATCCCATTCCCACAAAGGTTAAATAATTGTGTGATTCCTGTAAAAAGTCCAGGAAAAGCCTTAGTAGCAGCACCAGCTTGGTGTGCAGGCAGCCTCTGTTCATCCCAGGGTTGGATCTAGAGCTCAGAATCTGAGTCAGCCCACTTCACTGCTTTGTCAAAATAATGGCCCCCAAGCAAATTGAACAAATTTCTAAATAAATTCTTGTGTAACTTCCTTATGTTTGGGAACTTTTCCTTAACTTTATCAAGCCAATCCTTAATTACCTGAATTCTAGAGAACCATATGAGCAACTCTTTCTCCTAAATCTATATTCCAATCATACAAACTGTGAATTATTTAAATAGCAATTCAGATGTTTAGGCATGTTAATATAGATTCTTCAAAAATGCAGATTGTACAAAAATTAATGATATGAAAGACCAAGATCACTTCCAACAAATTATCTCAAAATAGTGAACATTATCACTCAAAGTTATTCAGTCAGAATCCTAAAGAATGTTCTGTGGGGGAAATTGAGGAAGTGCTCACATCGTGTGTGATTTTGTGTACACACACACAAAAACGGACTGAAAAATGTAAATCTATTTTGCCAGATATTTTTAACTTCTCTATTTCTCTTCATTAAGACAGTGTTTTTATTAGTAGAGATTAAAATTTTTAAGAACATTTTTACAAGAAAAATTATTTTCATTTTCTGTCATCTCCCGGAATATAAATTACACTGTGGGAGTAAGTTAAGCATACCCTCATATGCCCTGGAGTTCCTTTAGTGTAGTATTCTTCCAGAGAACTAATTGATGTCCTTAGAATGCTGAAGAAGTTAGCGTCCAAATTGTATGGTTGACCTATAAAAGATTAATGTGTGTATCAGGAAGATCTGTATAAATCTGAGTGCAGCATCTTTCAGTCACTTCTCTGTTTTCTAAATATTGGTCCATCAATTTAAATAGTACCCTGAACTTCAGAAATGAGGAAGATATGGTATGTTATCTCATTTAATGAGGGGCAATGAGATTTCTCTTTGGAGAAATGTAAAGTCTTAGACATATCCGGGAGACGTCAGATTGTTTATTTATGATCTTATCTAACGTTATACAACTAAATATGTTTGTGCTTTTCCATTAATTTTCTACCAAATATTTAAAGAGAGGTCTATTTAAAATAAAATCCACTTGAAATGAATTTTTATATGTAGGGCTTACTAAACTTGCTTTTTATGATTGGCTCTTATTTTTTACTTTGAATTCATTGTTTTATTTATTCGTACTCTTTTTTCTGGAACGTGCTTGTTATTTTAGAAGCAAAATTATTTAATCATATATTTGTAACATAGATCTTAGCATATGTTGATTTGTACAAAAGCTCTGTTTGTTAAAGGTCATACAAATCAAATTTCATAAAGCAAATGGCATTGGGAGGCTTAGTAGACATTTTTCCAGGTATAAAAATTACAAGGACATTTTACTGTTTATGTATGAATTAGATACTTAACTTGTAACACCCAGTCCTCCCCAGGTTAAAAAGACCGAGCAGTCTTGTCTTTTATGTGTCCAGTAAGAATTACCAAAATATCTTCCATAAGGTGTGGCAAACACCTGCTAATTACTGTTCAGTTTCTTCCTCCCCCCCAGGCAAGAGGGTTCCTATCTAGTATCCAGAGCAAGGGGGCCAAAGCAGGAGTCCTCTGGCATTGATACCCGGTGGAATGAGCAACATGACACATCACTATTATACCACATGAAGACATCACGAGTTATTTATTTTAGAGAAGATTGGAGCAGTATTAGATCATAAAATACTTACAGCACTGGGAAAGCAGGGATTACACTTAGAATTTTTTAAAAACCTCCTTCAGGATAATTTGAAGAACAGAAGTTCAAAAACCAAGTGTTCTGATTTCTTTAATAAATTGTCCTTTCTCCTTGACTATTTAACTTAGCCAGATGCACCCTGAAAAGATTTTTGCTTCAAATCTGAATCACCATAAGAAAATTTATATTTAAAAATACTGAAATTGTATTTGTCAATTAGATAAATGTTTAGCTTGTATTATAGTTTAATTAAATCATATCTGTCTTCACTAATGGAAATGTAGTATGCCAAATGCTCCATTAATTTTTTTTTTTCCCCTAATGCCTTATGGTCAGCCATGCCTGGCACAGCGACATGTAGACATATACATTTCTGATTTTATTAATGAGTTATTCATGACCTTTTGGTTGAGATTTGTGCATTGTTTTGTTGTTTAAAGAAAGAGTATTAGTGGAATTTATGTGACCACACCAGGCAATTTAAGAGTAGGTATTATTCCTGGCTTGGATCTGTAACCCAAGTTAATCATAATCACTTGTAGAAAAAAATAGTCTTGCTGTAACCGAGCAGTCTTGTTTTTTTTTTTTTTCCCAAATGAGAGAAAATTGATGTAATGCTCTTTACATTGCTTTTCACAGAAAAGCATAGGATCTGTTTACCTGGTTGAAATTCAAATTGTTTTATTATGGTGTCAATTCTTTGGTTTTGGCAGCACTTCTAAAGTGTCTGTTCACAAAAAGACTACCATAGTGAATGAATGCTAGTGTTGACACCACCTAACAAGCAGGGATTATGTGTTTACAGAAGAAGTAATATGATAGGTCAAGTATAAGAGGCGCTTCTCAGGAGCACTTCAGCACATAATAAGTGACTGACGAGAAAGTGCCGAGCTGCCACTCTTTGGCTTCCAGTCCGTGTTGATGCCTGCCTCTCTTCTCCCAAGCTCTCTTGATCACGTTCAGCTGCTCTGTTCTCATGTGGGGAATAATAGTAGAGTAAAGCTGCTTTTCTGTCTCATTTTTCTTGCTAATTTACACATTCAAGCCATTTTTTGTTTGCTACCCTTATTTGCTATTCCCTTTTGTCAAGGCACTGTTCTCTTTTTTGCCTCAGGCCTAAGAACTAATTTGAGCTTCTATAATTACTTCATGTTTTACACCTGTCTGCATATCATGCACCCCCTTGTCTCTGTGTTTAAGCTGTATATTTCCTTGCAGAAAAGCTAGTTTTCATATACAAGGAATCCTAAGTTTCTCCCCTCAGACTTCCTACAGAAGAAACACAATTAAACTGTTGAGATATCCTCAGCAATGCGGCTGACCTCTGGAGTTCATGGAGGACAAATGAATGCTGTCTGCTCAGACAGTTTGTGTTAAGACATTGTTGAGCAGAGAGCCTGAGCTTTATTCCTCGTGAATGAAGCAATGGTTGTAGTCATTTTAAAATCATTAAGACTCTGAATGCACAGTATCATTCTACAGCCTTAGCTCTACAGCTGCTCTTCTGCTTTAATAGCAGCTTATTAAATTTGGGTCAAGCGGACTCTGAAGAGTATCACAATGAAGAAACTGTTCTAAAAGTTACCTGTTTAAAAAAGGCAATTGATTAGATTTTTAACTTAAGTGACAGCTGCAATTCATTGCCTATTCTTTGTGATGTCCTGCAGCCAGAACAGCCTTTTGTAATTTGGGCTTCATTTCGTAAGAGCTTTCCTGAATAATCCAGGGTTGCTTTCCACTCAGAGCCTGCTTCAATCCAATTAGGAGTTTAACAAGGGTCAAATTAAGGAGACTTTACACTTCATGTTTGCATCATTAGCCATAAGACTGTTCTGTGAGTGCATGACTGTGTGTCAGGGAAGAGGGGAAGGCTGCAAGATGGGACAGACACAAAGCTGTCATCCGCCATGTGGTGTGCCCCTTCGCTGATGCAGGCTCAGCAGGCCAGCAACAACATTTCCAGTTGTCTTTGGGGGTTGTTGCCTTGTCAAATCAGCTGGTATATAGTTGTTTGGAGGTTACAGGTGCTAGCTGGGGCTGATGAAGAGGAGTGTGTCTTTCGCCTACTCTTCTCCTTGGGCGGCCTATTGTGATTGGACCAATGACTGGGAAGACATGAAGTTGAAACCTCTTGAGCATTCATTATTTTTGATGAGATGACAAGTATCTAGGTTCATGTTCTCACTCCTCGTGCTGTTTCCTGTTGCTTTTTTTTTCTATGAAAACGTAATTGTTCGTTCTGTAAAATATTATCATAGGAAGTAGAAACTCTTTTTTTTAAGGGAGTAGTTTGTTAGAGGCCTTGCAAAGATCAATTACCTGCTATTCAAGAAAACAAAGAGCTCATGATAGCCTTTCCAGAACTGCAATAATTAGAAAAACTTTTTGTTTGATTTTGTCCGTACCATCAAGTTATGTTTATATTTGTTAATGTGCTCTAACTATATGATGTCACTGTAAAGAAAATGACCTATTTCCAAAAAGAAAAGACAACACAATTCTGCTAATCAGCGCTTCTCTGCGTGGGATATTGCTGGTGAACTGTTGCTGTGCCCTTCAGCAAAGCTTTGTGCTGCTACACACAAAGTAAAGATTTATCTAAAAATAACACTTTCATTGTTCCTTTCTTACCTCCTCAACCCATTAATAGGTACTTTAGTATCATGAGAGTTTTCATAGTTTAATCCCCTTTCAAAAGCTTTTCAGAATAAAAGCTCTGAATGGTCCTCAGTATTAATTTGATGTGACTTCTGTACAATATGGTTTAAAACTCTCAGAAGCACATTTTTACCGCTTGCCCTTTTTCATTGGAGCAGTGTGTGGAAAATATCAGCTAACTGTTTAGTGAATTGTCTAATGTGAACCATTTTTGTTGCTTTCTGATAGTATAGTTTTCCCATTTAAAAAATTATTGTCGCGGTGATATAATTCTTAATTGTCAAGAATATTATTTGGGTTCTCCATTTTTTAAAATTGTAAATGTCTTCTTAATGTTGATATTTTTCAAAGCTGTAATTTTAGTCTCTGCTTTGCTAAGAATTAAGAGCCAATAATAAAGTCAGCCTGGTCAGTAGCAATCAGGCTGGATTAGATGCAGTCGGTTACATCTTTGTTTCTGTTTGGGTCACAGTGGCCTCAGACACAAGAGCTTCCAGCACGAATAACCCACTTCATTCTTTTGGTGTGTTTTGTTGCATTTGACTACCCATCTGTCTTTCTAAAACAGTAGTATATAGTAAATGTAATTCTTGCTCTCTGCGAATCATTTAATACTGGACTCACGCATTCCATGCCAACTTCCGTTTCCTCAACATCTCGTACGTCTGCTACACCTCCAATATGAGGGAAAAAAAACTATTAATTGTTTTAAATTCCAAATTCCTTCACTGAATTTTTATGTTCACACTTTATAAAGGCTGTGTGTGTATGCGCATGCATGCGAGCATGTATGTGTAAACATCTTCCCATAGTAAAAAGTTATTCATTTTAAAAAATGTTTTCGAATCACCTGCTAGTGCAGAGACTGTGCTGGTGAAAACAGTAGAGAGAGACAAGATGATACCACCCTGCCCTCTGGAGCCATGCAGTGGGGAGACAGGAAGAAATCAAATGAGCACACAAATGGATGTAAATTTCTAAGTGTCAGTGTCCTCTTATTGGGGAATGTGATATGGTCAGCAAGTTCAGGGAAGGTTTTCCTGAGAACCTCACTTTGAGTTGACCTGTTAAAGACACCTTGCTGTAAAAAATTTGTGTTTAGGGACTGGCCCCATGGCCGAGTGGTTAAGTTCCCACACTCGGCTTTGGCTGCCCAGGGTTTCACTGGTTCAGATCCTGGGCGCGGACATGGCACCGCTCATTAGGCCATGCTGAGGCAGCGTCCCACATGCCACAGCTAGAAGGACCCTCAACTAAAATATACAAGTATGTACTGTGGGGGATTTAGGGAGAAAAAGCAAAAAAAAAAAAAAATTGGCAACAGTTGTTAGCTCAGGTGCCAATCTTTAAAAAGAAAATTTTGTGTTTATTTTCACTCCAAAGACCTGAAAACATTTTCGCATACACTTCTGATTCAACATTTACAAAGGTAATAAAACTTTCTACTGATGATATATTAAGTTAGGGAACATGTATAAAAAGGCATCTGAAAAGAAATATAAATAATTATGATTTTAAAGGAAAGTTTTAGGGTAGTTTTAGACTATATTTATGAACAGGAAACAAGCAAATGACTTACGTAGTACTGGTTTTTTTTCTGGATTACATTTTCTCTGGTGTTTTTTCCTCTTCCTTCCACAAGGTTTATTACATGGTTTATCTGCTTACCATGTAGAATCAGATGGGAATCTTCCCGTGTGGAACCAATGGCGTGCTGGAGCCAGCTCGTATAGCTGTGAGAGCCACACATGCTCATTTCTTCCCAGCTCCACATTCAGTGGCCTCACTGTGGTGGCTTGAAATCGGCCATGGCGTGAGAATTTATACGACAGGAATTGGCACACCATACAGATAAGCCTTGCCACCCCAGCTGATTTATCAGCACACTCTTGGTTATATCTGATATAACACATGGAATCTGGGCCTACCAATAGATTTGGGAAGAGAGTCCATAAATTCTCACAGCTCCCTCCATTCCTTTATAGAAGCTGGGAATGGAAATTAGAAAATATAAAATCAAGTTCTGGGTTATTTTTCTAATTATTTTAAGTTTTATGAGCATATAAAACAGTTAACAAAATGCAGTTTCTCAGCGTGTAAAAGTTTAGCTAATGTTATTGGTTAGCTTTTGAGATAACAGTCAATAACATCTCTTAACCCATAGGTTGAATGGTAATTCCCTTTTTAAAATAATTGTCTTTTGCAGATAAATGTTTACTAGTTTTCAGTGTAATCGCAGACAATATAAATTTAGAGGTATCTTCTTGCCTATAGATTAATGACACTTGTTAGTCTTTATGTTTCCCTATAATAAGTCAAGTTTTTGTTTGGCTTTCAAAACTAATACATTTATTGTTTTTACTGCATATAAATGTAATATTTGCTAAATGTTAAAATGTAGGCAATTTAAAATAGTATAAAAAATAAAATTAAATTTCCCATAAATTCAATAGCCCAGAGAGAAAAATTGTTAGCATTTATAGTACCATAATTTTCAGTGTAGGTACCCACATATAGATAGATATATTTTTATAGATGATAGGGTACAGATTATTCTGCAACTTGATTTTTTCACACAACAATGTAATATGGACATATTTCTGTATCAATAAGTAGAGACCTATGTCATTCTTTTTAGCAGCTACATAATATTTCATTGTATAAATACAATATAACCAATCACCTATAGATAAACATTTTAATTTTTCTCTATTTTAAACAATGAATAATTTTGTAAAAATCTCTCTGTACAGTTGTTCACTTATTTCCTTAGAATAAGTTCCTAGAAGTAGAGTTGCTGGTATCAAGAATTCATGTTTTGTTTTGTTTTTGAGGCTTTCATACATATTGCTTTCAAAACTTTGCCCCAGAAAGTTTATACCAATATATAAAGTAGCATATACAACTATACACGTCATTGTTCCTTGTCAACCTGGGACATTATCATTCTTATTAGTTTTTTTTAGCCTGATGGGTTGTCAAAATGGTTTAATGATATCCTTAAAAATCTTTATTTCTCCTTAATCTAAAGACTGCGAGCTTGAAATTGTTCAGTAAAATGGTAATACGTTGTCCAATTATAATTATTCTCTCAGAGAAAGGAACAAGAACTGATTTGATTGTACAGATTTTAAAAAAGGATTATAGTTTTAGGTTAAAGAGCTGGAAAGATGAATATTATGATTATACTACCTAGGAAGAAGGCAACAAATATGAATGTTCATTTTCAATTGGATATTGGAATATTTCATGTTCTTTATATACAATCCTGAATGAATATTCATTTTAGAGGAAATATTTTGGATTGCCAAATCAGAATATGGGACATCCCAACTATAGAATGCTGTCAGCTAATTGAAGTTAAAAACAGCAAAACGACCAAAAGCACTGTGCATGCCAAGCAAAACATATCCATAGCAAAATTTGGCCAAAAGGCTGCCAATTTAGAAACTCTGCCAAAGGTTTTGTGGCTTTCTTCCCGTGTGAAATAGTATACATTTTACCAGTTCTTAACTAAAACTGTTTTCCCATTCCTTTACCTGGAACTTTATAAAGCTTCAGATACACACACACTTTTTCCTCTAAATGTAAATACTATATATAGAATTTTTCTTAATGATGCTGGAGCTAAATAGCACCTACCTCCTGTAGACTGAGCATGCCCAACGTGGTGGTTGCCACACTTCAGACTCTTCCGTGTTGCCTCACACTATCCCACCTCTTTCATTGACTTTACTTGCAACCTCTATTTTTTTTTCTTTTTCTTCTTTTTTCTTTTTGTGGAATATTAGCCCTGAGCTAACATGTACTGCCAATCCTCCTGTTTTTGCTGAGGAAGACTGGCCCTGAGCTCACATCCGTGTCCACATTCCTCTACTTTATATGTGGGATGCCTACCACAGCATGGCTTGCCAAGCAGTGCCATGTCCTTACCCCGGATCTGAACCAGCACACCCCAGGCCACCAATGCAGAATGTGTGAACTTACCACTGCGCCACTGCACAGGCCCCTGCAACCTCTATTTTTGAATATGTAAAAATAAAATATAAAAATCCTTTTATTGATATACATTTTTTATTTTTAAATGAAATTTTGCTTATTTTTCAGTACTAGATACAAATATTACTATTCAGAAAATCATTTTTATCTCAGTAAATTACTGACTGCATTAATTGACTTTTAAAAGTAAACATATAGGGCCAGCCAGGTGGTGCAGCAGTTAAGTGCACACGTTCTGCTTCGGCAGCCTGGCGTTCGCTGGTTTGGATCCCAGGTGCGGACATGGCACTGGTTGGCAAGCCATGCTGTGGTAGGCGTCCCACATATAAAGTAGAGGAAGATGGGCACAGATGTTAGCTCAGGGTCAGTCTTCCTCAGCAAAAAGAGGATTGGCAGCAGATGTTAGCTCAGGGCTAATCTTCCTCAAAAAAAAAAAATTAATGTCATAAAATAAATCTCAGCGGTATTAGTGAGTTTCAGTATCTAGGAAATCTTTTGTTCATGAGAGGACTTTGATACAATTATTTGTGTTTTAATCAATATTCAAATAATTAATTGATTTTAAATAATTTAGTTTTAAAGGTAGAAAACTTTCTACTAAATCTTTGTTTGCCTTACAGATTTTATTTTATATATAAATGTTCTAATTTGTGCATAAAAATGACATTTACTTTAAATTGATCTTTAATTAAATTTAAACAACTGATAAATTGACAAATAAATTTCTATAATCATTTAACACCAGATCCGTATAAATTTATCAGATTAAATAATATCTGAAATATTTCCAATTTTATCTATTAAATTTATGCCTGATTTGTTATTATTTATGTCAGTTGTTCAATGATTAGAAAGGATTTTGTTAGATTTATGTGTGTCTTGTTAGGTTTTTTTGAAGTGTTTGAGAAATCATATATTAATTTAGCAATAGTAATTTGAAATTCTTACACAGAATTGTGACATCAAGATGTTATAGTTAAAACAGCTTATGCTACACAGTTAGCCAAATTTGGATATAAAGCCAATTAACTTTTCATATCTCTAGTGTCTTCATCTAAAAATTGGGACCATTAAGACCTACCTCATAGGGTTTTTGGAAGATTTAAATAGTAGGTAAGGACGAGAAAATGCCTAACACTCAAAAACCATTAATGTCTTGCTTCTGCATCACTCATTCCCTGTAACTCAGTCAAAAGATAAATCCTAAGTAAATTAGCCCTTGAATTTTTAGAGTCAGAATTTGTGAAAATTACTGCATTTTAATCCTTCTATACAAATAAGGCCCCAAAATGACTTGTTGCAAATCGTACAACTAGTTAGAAGAACTCGAGCGGCCCACTCTTGATTCCCAGCTCAGGGTTCTTATCACCAGAACATTTCTCAAATTATAAAACCATTATCATAGGGTTAGGACATTGTAAGGCATCTGGTCTCATTTCACATTGCACTACTTCTTTTTAATATCCACCCAGCCATTTTGGACGTGTATAGCAATAAGGATCTCATGTTCATTTTTCCCCTTCTAGCTACTCTCTGTGCATTTTTCTCCCCTTAACGTTGTCTCCGATGACTTCTTTCTCTCTCAAATTCACTCATATTCGGCTTTTGCTTACACCACTTGACTGAGAATACTTTTGTCAAGGTCACCGATGACCTCCATTTTGCTAAATCTGGAGACCAGCCTCAGTTCTATTTCACATGATTTGTCACACCATCATCCTTGAATCACTCTCTTACTTTGGCTTTCAGAGCATCATACTCTTGTTCTCCTCCTCCCTCACTCATTTCTCCTTTTCAGTCTCCTTTGCTGAATCCTCCTTTTTCCTCAGCCGCCTAACACTGGAGTGCCCCAATACTTCGTTCTTGGGCTTCTTCTCCTTCTCTTTACAGTTACCTCCTTGGTAATCTCATTCAGTCATATGGCTTTAAATGTCATCTGTACACTGAAAACTCCACAATGTATATTTCTAACCTGAATCTTTGTTGAACTCTAGGCTCTTATATTCAACTGCCAATTTGGCATTTCTACTTGGGTGTCTAATAGATAATTCAGACTTACCTTGTCCAGTTCTGAACTCCTATTTTCCTTTTTTCTGCCCCTGATCCAAAGAAATTGCTTTCCCAGTCTTTCTTATCAACTTTCCTTACAATTCCATCAATCCAATTGTTCAAGCCAAAACCTTGGAGTTATCCTTGGCTCCTCTCTGTCTCTCCTACCTCACATATATAGTCTCTTAGCAAATCATGTTGTCTCTACCTGAAATATATCCAGAATTTTACCATTTCTCACCACCTCCACAGCTACCACATGGACCAGCCTCTTATGGGTATTCCTTAATTTTAAATGTCCCTCTTAGAGTATAATGCTCAGAAATGGCCTGATTGAACATGTTACAGTTATATCCTTTTTCCATCATAATAATGCATCCTAGGATTGCAGGATGATTTTATTATTTTAGTAGTCATATTACAGTGTTGACTAGAGTCGACCAAAACTCCCTGATGTTTTTTAATATTAATTGTTGATAGATTGGTGTCCCCATCTAAAGTAATCATAGTGACTATCAATTGTTGAGCACATACATGCGCATCACAACAAGCTCTTAAAGATATTATTATCCCAATTGGTAGATGAGAAAACAGAGACTCAGAAAAATTAAGTAATTTGCTCAAGATCACGGAGCTAACAGTGGAACTGGCAATAGATTTCAAATTTGTCTAACTTCAGTGTCCATCCTTGTACCACTGCATATGAAGACCTGGAGATGAGAGAGAACGTGATACACTCAAGGATTTGAAGGAAGTTCTATATATTGGCAGTATCTAAGGGATAGGATGCTAGCAAAAATCAGAATAGAGAGGATAGTGCCAAATGTTGAGGGAGATTATAAACTATATTGAGGAGTTTATAGTTTACTGTCAAGCATTGGGAAGGGGAAGCTGTTAAAATATTTAAAGCAGATTTGCTTTTCTAAATAATACTTACTCTTATTTTAGTATGAGGAATGAATTAGAAGACAACAATGCTGGAAGAGTTTTTGATGGCCTGACCTAGAGTAGTGGCAATGAAAAGGAGCTATCTAAAGGGTAGTGTTTGCAAATAGTTACTCTACTAGGGTAGCTAGAAATCAGTATTGTTCGAAGTTGCGCCAAACGTGGATACCTTTACTAAAATTTATTTCAGTGCCCAATGTAGACATTTTCATATTTTTATCTGCCTCTAATTTATTGTTTTAAACAAAAACAATTTTATGACTATTAACTATGGAGTGAAAATTTGAAGGTGAGATTTTCTATCAGTCTATGGTAAGAAGGGACTCAGACTTATTTTCCCAAGTGAATCGTAGCCCTGCTCCTGGTTATCCGTAACAGAAATGGAATGGTCTTCTATTCAGGCAGACATTAAAAAACCCTGGTTTCCAAATGAGTTTACCAAACTCACCCCTGTCTTGAACTGTCAGTGAAAGCATATGGTTTTGCTTTTAATTTCTACCATATTTCAGTTGCCCTATAGGTACATGACGGGAAGCAAAATCTTCACACGCTGCCCAATATCAATTAAAATTTTGGCTGAGTGAAACAGTATTTGTAGAGGATTGCCTGAATGTTAAGGAGTCCATTCATTCCTAAGTATTTTGTACTCCTGGATTAAACCTGGTTAGCAGAAACTGTGAACCTGGACCATCACATTGGCCTCTTTTCTGGTTAAATTCTTTGGTTGCATGGAATAGACTTCATTTCTCAAGAAATAGGGGCTTTATTGTGAGGGTATATGTATATATGATGTGGAATTTTAAAACTAAGGAGCTAGGTCAGCTCTAGGTACTCTCTGTCCCTCCTTCATGAACCACTGGTCGGCTAATTTCTAAGCATTCTTTTCTTCTCCCTCGACAGATAAGCTTCCTGTACTTACTCCTAGCTTTTGTTCACTTGAATTTTCAGCTTGCCCATGTCCCATCTTGGCTCCCCTGGCCTCTCACTACATCGTGACATTACAGCTTCAGTTCCTACTGCCAATTACACAGCTCTTTCTGCATTTCCTGTTTCCAGTCTCTACAGGAATCTGATTCACTGAGCTCATATTCTTGAGCCAGGCCAAACCACAGCATATTGGCAAACCTGTGGCTTAGCTGCCATTGATTCTGCCTAATGGTGCTCATAGGTCAGCCCCTTGCACAGAAACTGTGGATGAGCCCATTCCTCTCAGAAGGCACGTGTGGGCTCACTCATACTGCCTTTCTGTGCGATTCACTTTTCTAAGTTTTGCTTTGGGAAATACTATAAACCTTGAAATTCAGTGTAAGGATGTTCTTGAGACATTAGTTACACTATATAGTACCCTTTTTGTGAAAACTCTTGGCGTAAATTTATTTCTAGCTTTAGTATTAGAAATAATTGTGCAATTAGTCCTGAACTGGTTTGTTTTTATCTTAACTTTGTGGTAAATTTATTGCTTCTTTTTCTACATTGGCTTTTGGGAGTTCAAAATTTGTGGCCAACAGAAAAGAAATTTAAATGACTCTGTGGTATACGTTTTTTATCAGTCTTACACCTAGATTCGTTTTCTATTTTTGACCCTGTTTTCTCATGTATTTCTAATTCAAATCATATTTTATATATCCCTGTAAGTCACCTTACATTTTTTCAGAAATGAGATATATATATATATACGTGTGTAAATTATACAAATTTTAATACACTCAGGGACATATTAAAGTCCCTAGCTATTTTTTAGTTAAATGTGACCTAATTTTAAAGAAATAGACAAATAATTTGAAAATATTAATGTATTATTTTTTATATTTATGTAATTTTAAATCATCCAGCTACATATTTAAAACATAAAAATCCCTTTGGGCTTAGAAATAGCTTTCAAATAAAGTTTGAGACACAAAACATTTTATTACACATTAATTTTTTTGACGTTCATAACTATTAGTAACATATTCTTGTTATGGAGAAGGTAGATGTGTAATAAAATTAATATAAATTTTAAATTGTTTCCACTTAAAGATTGTTTCAAAACAGCAGCATCTACACCTCCAACAATAACATACTCCTAAAATTATTTCTTTTTTCTTCCAGACTTTACTTCTCGGCCAGTCCTTTTTAAAAAAAGAAACTGACATCAATTTTATATAAACGAAGCCCTTGAGGTGGAAAGTTAGGGAAGGCTGCGTGAGTTTATAGCAGACAAAACGTCGCTTACATTTTGCTGCTCAGTAGTTTGATATACTCATTTGCTGATGTGAAATGACGAGGGCTTACAAAACAGGGTTTTGTTTTTTAGCTGCCTGTAGACCTAGTGGGGCCTAACAGAACCCAGTCAGCAGGTCATTAACTCTGGAGAAAACAGCTTGCATTAATATGCTCTAATCCGGTATAATTAGTCAAATTACTGCACGCCGACCAGCTTGTCATGTGTTGTCAGACTCGGCATGCAGGCTGGATTGCCTGGGTCCCTCTGGAATGCCACCCTCAATCAGGGAAAACTGCTCATTTGTATTGGTCTTGAACTCTTGATAGAAAAGCTAACTAAACAGCCGTCATGGAGGAACTTTTGCTAATTCTTTGAGTTAAAATATTTTTTCATCAAAAATAATTTAGTATTTTGGTGATTGAAATGGGATCTTTTCATTTCGACTATTTTCTGCAGCATGTTTATATAATACTCCAAAGGGAATTAACATTGGATTTAAAATAAATAATTAGTGGTTGATCAGCTATTGTTCCAGTATATGGGACTGTGAGTTTGTGTGTGTTTGTGTGTATGTGGGTCTTTTGCCAGTAGGGTAAGAGGTTATTAAAGTCTAAAAGGGCCATATTAGCATAAATTTACGAGAGCTCTTGTTCTGGCAGCAGGATAAAAACCTATGTTACCTTTGCATTAACACTGAATTGCTTGTTGTGCTTTTGGCAATGACAGATAAGTCAGTGTAATTCCCCATTGCAACGGAAATGATGCTCCAGATTCCAAACGCATCCTGAAGATGTCACTGACAATAATCTTCAAAGAACGGCCAGTGAAAGTGGGCTGTATGTTTGTAGGATGATATACTGCAAATGACAGGAAGAATTATGTGAGTGAAGACGAATCTGTAACATATTATTAAGCAATTTCACGAGAATAACAGGGATAAAAGGATAATGGATGAGGGTGTCATTATTACCTTCATGTAGAGGGAAAGCAAAAGCAAAGGTAGAGAGACAAGATTAATTGAGGAAGGGTGAAGCATTCATTGCTCATCAGCTCTTTTGTACTCTTTGCTCCTGAAATTCCAGACTGGGAGGAAAAAGGTGCGCAGAGCTGCATTTTAATGCAGCTGGCGAGAAGTAGAAAACTGACAAGGCACTTTTTAGTCACCTCCCTTCTTATCAAAAAAAACATAATCACTGTTACCTTTTGAATGTTCTGAAGTCACAACAAAAATCTAGCAGAATATCTATTCCTTCTTTTTTTGTAGCAGCTTTCATGATTAGTTATACCTTTAAAAAACAAAAATTACAAAACTTCAAAATGCCTTTTTCCATACATTGCCAAAAAAATTGCTCCTTTAAATTTAGAGATTTACATCCAGTTATGAAACATCTCAAAATCCCTTGGTTATTATTTGATCATCCTCAGATCATTAGGTTAAGGAAACAATACATTTTATAATCAATTTTGACTGTTCTTTCCATTTTCTAAGCACATTTTCCTTTGATGTAATACCTATTGTTTTTAGATAATAGTAAATGTATTTATTTTTATTAAATGAAGATATGAGTAATTAAAAGTTTAAAATACTAAAATCTTCATTTTTGTTTTCCTCTATTACCTGTTTCTTATAACTTCTCATTTGACCAATTATTCCAAAGTACGTATTATGTCCTACACAGTAAGATGGAGTTGTAATATAGCAACCATTGTCCTTCCAGTTGCAAAATATAGCACAGGTGTTTTGCTGGAATCTAAGAAACCTTTTGGGACATGAATTCCCTTCTAATTGTAATTTACTCCTGATACTGAGTTAACCTTAAATGTTGCAGAAACTTTAAAAATATATATTTCTGTGTTGTGAGCTTGTAGGAAAGTCAAATGATCAAATTACAAGTTTAAACATGTACCCAATGGAGATACTCCGAGTTGAAGATTAATTTGGGAATAAGAAGGCTAAATTTCATCCTTGTCTACATAGTGGATTCATATATTCAGGAAAGATAACAAAGAATTGGGATTCAGGTGCCAGTGAGAATTGAGAATCATTAAAGGTTAATATCCAGCTAGCAAACAGTACTTTAATGTGTACGTACGTATACAGACATGCCTAACAATAATGGTATCAAATGCTAGATGTATATTCTACCTAGTAATACTGTTTTTATTTGTATAATAATTTGCAAACTGTCTTCCTATACACCATATCATATTTGATCCTTAAAATAGTCATTTTTTGATCAGGAGAGCTAGAATTCCTATTTCACTTCTATAAATGGGAAAACTGAGAAACAGAAATTTAAGTGAGTTTATCCAAGTAACTCCATAGTAAATGATGCTGCTAGGAATAAAACCAGCATCTTCAGACACTGTTCACTATTTGATTTTTAAATTTTTTTTTCATGCCACACTCAGATTTTTGATGTTTTACTACTTTTCATGTATGTCTTTCTGATTATCCTAAATGTTTCTTCACTTAAAAAGCATCCTCTGCCTTGTTTTCTCCAGAGAGTAAGGGGAAAGAAACTAACGTTTATCAAGCATGTAATATATACCAGACGCTGTACTAGGCATTTTGCATACATTATCTAATTTAGTATTCACAACAGCTAAGTGAATTAGACGTCATTATCACCACTTTACAAGAAAGGAAACTAAAATCAGAGATGTGGAGTCATTTGTCCAAGCTCGCAACCAGGCAGTGTTAGAGATTCAGCCCAAGTTTTCCTGGTACCAAAGCTCATATTCTTTCAAACACTGTATAGCCCTTTACTCTTGTCTATAGTATATCTTATATATGCAGTCAAAATTATAGTGTCTTTTTACACCCATCCCATGTTTTCGATTTCTGAATGTCCAAATTCAGTGGCTTTTGTCTGTCCTAGAATTCTTTGATTTCTGTGTAGCATTTGACACTGGACTTCCAAAATCCCCAATAGCACTTCTTCACTAAATCACTGGTCCTTAAGTCTTTTTCACTGGCTGCTCTTCCTTCTGCCATGCCCTCAATATAGATTCTCCCATCCCCAAAGGCATGTCCTTTTCATCCCCTTGATTCTCTACCATAGATATCTAATCCCTTTCCATGCTTTAAACTTCCTCTCTGTACAAATAATGCCAAAGATCTCCTTCTGGGTCTGTCTTCTCACTATGGCTCCATGTTCTTAGCTGCCTGCTCTGCTGAACAGCCCTCTCAGGATGCTATACTATACTTATCATTTTCCTTTCTTCCTAAGTTTTCTCTTAACTTCCTGATTTTAAAAGAAACCATTATTCTTCTCATCCCCCAGGCCAATTTGAATTAGTTAGAAATTTTTTAACGTGACATTTAAAGCCCCTCCTGCCTTTTTAGGCTGCTGAAGTCTATCCCCCATCCCTTCCCCATCTTTTACAGATGAGCCATCCTTTCAGGCCCATCAAATATCATCTTTACTAGGAAGTTTACCCCAAACTCATCAAATGTATGTAGTTTGCTCTTCTTTGAATCTCTAAACACCTAATTTGTACCCAAGTTTTTCTGGCTCCAAAGCTCATGAAACCTAACAAGAAACTCAATAAATATTTGTTGAATTAAATCAAATTCTCTAACAATCTGACTCAAGTATTTTTAATTTATATCATGTTTCCTTATATATGAATGAGCTTTGACTTTCCCATGCCAAAATTTAATGTTAATCTTTGATTCTTTAACATTTTGAAGTATTTTTTTTCTTGCTGACTTTACATTTATACATCTCAATTTGTTATCAAACAGTTACCATTTGTCGAATATGCACTTACTGCGTGCCTTTCAGGGACCTGGGTGTACAGACGTGAACCCATCCCTGCCTTCATGAAATTTCCTGCTTAGTTGGGAAGATAGTGCCCTTTTCATATGATGTTTGAATCAAATTTATGAAACATGCCAACATTCTCTTACAGTTATACTAATGATATGTGGAGATAATGGAAGAGAGAAATACAGAGCACTTTATTATGTTATATTTAGAAATACCTAAATCTTTACTCCTTATAACAATCTTAAAATGTAGGCATTATTTATCCCCATTTTACAAATGGAGAAACAGACTCTGAGAATCTAAATTGCTTGCTCCAAATCAGAAAAGCAGTAAAGTGACAGAGCCAGAAGTGGAACTGAAGTTTATTTAAAGCCAGAGTCCATGCTTTTCCACTGTGCCACATGACTCTACATGTCTTTGTCCTAGAAAAAGGGATATTGGATGACAGGAGTTCTTAACTTTGGCTCATGTGTTTACCCAGTTGCCTCAACTTAGGGAAGGCAGGAAGCATTACTCATAATTATGCCAGATGATGGGTAGAATGGTATTACTTATTAAAGTTACAGAAAGCATACCCCAGCAGTTTTATGAGAGGAATGAAAACACCTTACTACTTTTGTGCACAAATGGCCAGTCAGGGTGAGTACATGTGGTTGCCCTGCTTGCTGGCTCTAATCACATGATTTCAATTATTGATATAATTTGGGGCAGAGAGAATGTATTCTGCATCCTACTGAGCATTTGGAGTATGAATGTTGTGGACTACCTCATAGAGGTTGATGCTTTCTTCCAACATGCTGCCACTCAGATGACTTATAAGAGAGAAATTCTTAAGTAACCATAAGCCCAAGTCAAGCATCAAAGATGAGAAAAGAACTTGAATTAGCTCCTCTCTCACCTTTGCATCTAGCAAATTTTGATACTTCATTGTGGAGATGAGAAGTGAACAATGGATTGACCAATACAATTCTACTTAACCTTTCAAACGGTCTTTCAAACTGCTTGTTAGCTTATTATGCCTAGATTCCCTTTTTTTTCTTTCTTTTTAAACTCAGACTTCCCTTAACTATCAAAGCTTCTTTTCTCTTCCCTTTTTTTTTGGCTGAGGAAGATTCACCCTGAGCTAACATCTGTTGCCAATCTTCCTCTTTTTCTGTGTGAGCTGCCACAACAGCATGGCCATTGACAGATAAGTGGTGTAGGTCTGCACCTGGGAACTGAATTTGGGACGCCAAAGCAGAGCATGCCAAACTTAACCACTAGGCCACCAGGGCTGGCCCTATAAGCTGTTTTTTAATCCAATTTTTTTTTTTTTTTTTTGTTTTGCTGAGGAAGATTCACCCTGAGCTAACATCTGTTGCCAGTCTTCCTCTTTATGCTTGAGGAAGATTCGTCCTAAGCTAACATCTGTGCCGGTCTTCCTCTATTTTGTATGTGGGTTGCTGCCAAAGCATGGCCACCAACGAGTGGTGTAGGTCCAAGCCCAGGAACCAAACCCAGGTCTCCAAAGTGGAGCATGCTGAACTCAACTACTAGGCCACAGGGCTAGCCCCTTGAACCCAATTTTTTGGGGGAAGAAATGTAGAAATTTTCTAATGGTCTCATACTACCTAAATTTCATAATTCTAGTCTACTTACTATGTACAAAATGATACTTCCTAGTATCAGATAAGTTAGGATTTTAGTTTTATTCATTTTCTTGCATCCATTAGGTTATTCTAACTTTAGATTTCAACTTGTAAACCTTTAAAGATTGGATCATTCAAGTCTCTTTCATCAGCTTTATATAGTACCCCATCACATTGAAATTCCCAAATATTTATATAGAAATGCTTTTGATAATAATTCTAATTTAATTTTCAGATTTCCTAAGCATCCATGAATGAAATATTAGTTTCATTCATTTTTTAGAATAATTTCAGCCTTTTAAATAGCATTCAGTACAATGTAGACAAGAGTCAATATGCTTTATGGAGGAAATGAAGAGCATAACTTAATCTGATGATTTGGTTAAGTAGAAGTCAAGCCTAAGGTACCTAATATTGATACAATCACCATGCATTGCTGCGTTTCAGTGGTAAAAATGCATCAGGCAACCATGTCTTTCACTAGACCAAAGAGACTGGAACATTTCTTCCCCTTAGCTCCAGCGGCACTGAGGACAGAGGGTTTGTAAGAGAATAAGGGCCTGGAGAGCAGTAGGAAGGAAAGGTGTGGCAATGGTGACGCTGTGAGGAGTGGATAAGAATATCTGGAGCTGTGAGATCACAGTGACAATTATTCCTGGACATCTTGTCAGTGAGACTTTGAGGGACACCAACTAAGTGACCAGTTGCCTCTATTTTCCCCACAGCTCCAGGAATTGACTCCCCGTCTCCCTTTTCCAATGCTATCATATGTTACTTTCACCCTGGTTTTCTTTCCTCTTTGACCTCACAGAAGAAAAGAACAGTCTTCTAGCTTCTCACAACTCTGCTCTCCCTTAAACCAGAGTAGAGTCTATGGGAAGTTTCTACGTGTTTTTATTGCTTCAGTTTGAGAGATTGCTCTTGAAACTCCTGATTTATTTATGACATACTATACACCTATCTTTTTTTCTGACCAGTTTTTACTGATGAGGATACTTCCGTTGAGAAGAGATCCCTTTGCTTATTTCCGTACATCTCTGTTTTGTCCATAGTGAAAAAAACTTATGCTCAAGCCTTTGTTGTTCTTCTCATGGGAAAGGAATTTCTACTCTGATTTTCCAGAGGCTGAAGTACCCAGTGGGTCATAAAAAATCACTATCGGTAGAGTCAGTCTAATGTTAAATTGTCAGTGCTCCCATGAGGTAAACACATCTGGACAGCACTGATCCCTCCAGGTAGGCTGGCCAGCCTATTTTCTTCCATTTCGTTCTGTAGAATCATCAAGTTGAATTAGGTCCCTCTTGAAGCCCAGCCAAATTTTTCCCCACAGGGATATCTAGGTATGTATACTCCAAGATCTCTCTTCACGGTGGGTGGTAGAAGCCACGCTTTGGCTTCAAATCCACACCAGATTTTTCAATCTAAATTTTGCCAGAACAGACTTGTAATGAGAGAGGATAATATCAGCTATTATTCTTTTTAAAAAAATAGTTTTTAGTTTTCCATCTGGCTATTATCCCATGTTGTATGTTTTCTTAGTCAAGAACCCTATAGGAAAAAGTAGAACATGATAGGATTTAAGCAGCAAAATGCCACCCATGAGCTCTAATCCTGATTTCATTATTATCACAAGGTTGAACTTTCAGGAATCATTTGGTTGCAAGAAATAGAACTCAAGCTAGCTTAATCTAAAAGATTGTTTCTTTTAAGCAAGTAGGAGTATTTCATAAAATGAAATGAGAAATACAGCTGAAACTTAACAAGAGACTGGAGCTCATGATTGGAAAACCTAGATTTCTAGAATTGGAAAGTCTAGATTTCTCCTTTTTTTGGCCATGTGGTCTCTTGTCTCTGCTTCTGCTTCATTGTCGTTTCTCTCCACAGATTAGATTTTCCTGAATGCCCCTGCTCAAAATCCAAAAGTAGCCACTACAGCTCCCTACAATTCATTACTGCTCCAATTCCAACTAAAATTCCAATTTCAAATTCCAAGGAGAGGGAATCTGGCTATTACCTGCACCAGGTGTCCACCCTGGTCTAAATCTCCTGTGGTTAGGGAGAAGTAGGAGCACATGTAAACGTAATTTACAGGGTACACCCCTGAGAGTATGGGGCAACTTCTCAGAAAAAAGGGGGACGATTGGGCCATACATTCCAAAAAGTCTCTCTCTTTTAACTATTTGGTGCTTCCTTCCCTCAGTATAGTATGCTGGAAGAGAGAAGGAACACCCAACCCAATTTGGAGGATGACAGGGGGATTTTCAACTAGGAACCAGTCAGCAGTAGGTCAGACAGAGGGCAGCAGGACATTCCATTCAGATAGAAAGAGGAGGGGTGCAGAAGCATGGAGGAGTAGCACACGCAAGGGGTTCTGGGAAGAGCAGAGCTCGGTGGAGTGTGTGAAGCAGTGGCATGAGGGGAGCCTGGAGTTGGAAGCTGACACCCAGCAGCAGCTCAGCTATCAGATGTGAGAAGTAGGGGGTTAGGAGAGGCTGGAGGCTGGGGCATTGCTAAAGCTAGGTTAGCAAAGATTACAATCCAGTTAAGAGACTTCAGTAGGCCAAGTGAGGGCTTTAGCAGTGGAAATGAAGAGGAAAGGTCAGATTTGAGAAATATTTTGGAGCCACAATCAACAAGATGTAGCCACCAGTTGGATATAGGGAGTGAACTAACAAGAATGTTTACAGATCAGTCCCAGAGTTTTAGCTTTGGTTACTTTATGAATCGTGGTGCCTTTCACAGAGATCATGACAGGGACTTTCCACTATTACCACGCTTTGAATACTCGTGTTATACAAGAGCACTGTGCTAGAGACCCTGCCAGTCGGTATTTTATGTGAGCATCATAAGGTCTCTGAATTTTGTATTGTTTTCACTATTTTATAGATAAGAAATACAGTCCTTCTGTATTTAGAATTTAGGTACTTTGCATATTCTCACATAACTCAAAATGTGCAAACTTAGCTTTCACACCCATTTGTTCCTGACTTTGGAATGATCGAGCGCTTAAGTTTACTTTTCTTAAGAGAGAAGAGCAGATTTTAAGGAAAACGTGAGTTTTGTTTTGGATGTACTGTGTTGGGTTTCCTGTAGGACGTTCAGCTGAAGTGTACAGAGGATGTAGGCCTACAACTTATGAGCAGTCTGGGCTAGACCCTCGGATTTGAGAGGCAGTAGGTTAAAGTGGCAACTGTGAGGGTGGAAACATCGTTCCCGATTGGTTACTGTGTAAAGCAGAGGTTTGTCTCTCCTGGGAGCCGCGTAACACTGTAAAATAGCAGTTATTTTGAAATACATGTGGTTTTTCAGAGGATTCATTTTTAATTTTAAGCATCTTTCTGTATCAGTTGTTATAGCCCTACTTTTTAGTTTTGCACTCTTTTTTTCTCTTTTTTAACGGTATTTATCAGAGATTTGTCTTTTTTACTTGTCTTTTTAAAGAACCAGTTTTTAGACAAAATTTTCGTTTTTTAATTTGCTAATTTATTTTATTTTAATGTTATTTCCTTCCTTCTGCTTTATTCTTTGATATGTTTTTGTTCTTATTTTAAGATTTAAGTTGAGTGCTAAATTCATGTATTTTCTTTTTCTTTTTTGGTAGTTGAAAACACATAAAACTAGAAACTTATATAGACATTCTATTTTCATCACATTCCATGGTAATGTTTTAATATACCTTGTTTCCTAAATGCGCTGTTGCTGTGTTCTTTCCTAAAAGAGTAACAATAACCCAAATGATTGGTAGGATGACTTTGGTAACAAGCTTTCTTTGGTGTGGGCGAAGGAGGGACATACAGAGCCTCGCTCCCTCGAGGTTCTCTACCACACATTGCCCGGCCAACTCAGAATCCACAAGGAAGAGCTGTGCTTTAGATTAAAAAAAGAGAGAAAGATGCTTCTCTTTTTGAACATGTTCCAAAGGACAAGTCAGATCCTTTGGATATCTTCCAAACAACTAGTGAACAGTGAACAATGTCGTCATCTGAGGGAGGAAAGGAGCTCAGGCAGTGCCCCAGAGCCCTCCCACTCCCTTTCCCATCTCCTTTCTCCCACTTTCTGCCTCTCCCCCAAGTGCCTACTAGTGTTTCCTATGAACTCCATTTAACTGGACTGTTCTTAACATGTTAACTCCGTTGATTGATTATTCTAGTTAGAGTATCTTTATCAAGTTCTATGTCATTGAACAAATATTATTTTTTAATTGCTTGATTTCAACCTGGTGTATTATACTGAGTTTATCATACTTAGCCAGCAAACCCAATGAAGGTAAACATTTTCCAAGGAAAACACAATTGCCGTAATACATCACTTGGATTTTATTTTATATTGTTAAAATGAACATTAATTAGTATATGTAAATGTGAATTTTATAATTAAATTTACTGATTTATCTGTCATAGAAAAGTATAAAACAACTCTCTTCCAAATAAAGGTTTGTTAACACAATGTTAGACAATGGACACTGCAGGCACATCCCTGGATGTCCCTAATCAGCATGCAGGGTATGTGGAGAACAGACTACCTGGACGAACGGTTAGGAGGCTTTTATCTAGACAGCATTCTAAGAAGGGCACAATGTATTCTGATCCTTGATGTGGACCCATTGCTTTTATGTACAGAACTAAAATTGATGTCATTTTTTAGGATTATGCTGAATCACAAAATTTATTAATTACTCTTTATTTCTTTAAGTGTCCTACCATGTTTCAGAAAATATTTAAAGCAAATTAATGCTTATCAGAAATGAGTTATTATCAAAGCCTATTAAATATTATTGCTTAATATATTTACTTACTTTGCTTTAGTGCCTTGTATATCAAATCATCAAATATTTATCAAGACATGCATTAAATGATTATAGGGATCGTTGGTAAATATTATTGTATTAATGAAATAAATTTCAGAAAACTTGCCCATAGTTATGGGAAAGTATACTCAATATGGGGATTCTGAGGCAGGGTACTTGGGTTCCAGTCTCAACTCTGCCAGCACCAGATCTCTGGTGCCTTGATGGAAATAAGTTAACATCACTGAGTCTTTTCTTCCTCACTGGTAAAATAAGAATAAAAATTCTGTCCCTACTCATCACACAGTGATTTTGTGATGATTAAATAAAGTTGAATATTTGAAAATGTTTGGTAAACCTATATAGATAGAAATAGATATAAAAGCATATATTCAGTACTTTTAATTTTATTTTATTAGCACTGTAAAATAGAAGTTATTTTAAAATACATATGGTTTTTACAGAGATTCATTTTTAATTTTAAGCATCTTTCTATATCAATTGTTACAGCCCTACTTTTTAGTTTTGTTCTCTTTTTTAAAGGTATTTACCAGGGATTTGTCTTTTTTACTTGTCTTTTCAAAGACAAATTTCAAAAACAAACAAAAAAGACAAATTTTCAAAAATTTTTATTTAAATTACCTCACCGTTTTATATATGAGGAAACAGGTTCAGAAAGGTTACATAAGATGACCAAATATTATAAAATAGTCAAATCATTAGAAAAAACTTGAAGAGTAGTACAACCAATGTCACGTACCCAACACTCAACTTTAACATGTTGTAAAATTCTTCCATATTTGCTTCCATTCATTTTTATGAAATAAAACATTGTAGGTACAAGTTGTAAATACAAGTTGTATTCCACCATGGTTCCATTCTCTTCCCTCTTTCCCTAGAAATTCTGCATTATTTTATGGATGCATTATAGTAATTTGATCATGTTCAACTTAGTCTTTCTACTCAATTTTCACAGTTTTTCATGTACCCAAAAATTTTACTCCAAGAATGAGTACATCCATTATGATAGCTTTTAATAGAAGGGCAGGCCAATTACATAAAATTCCAAAAACACTGTATCTAGTCACTGTCAAGAAAACCTATAATCAGACTCTATTTGCCTTGTTTTATTGTCTTTCTAGATATTAGTTGATGACAAACAAAAATAAAGACGGCATTCCTTTAAGTGCATTAAGACGGTAACAAGATAGTTCATTGAAAATATTTATTCTTCATCTTTTCTTTGGAAGAGATAAACTAAAAACAGAAGCAATTTCATAACTTGATTAAAGTGGCAATTGTAAGCAAATCTGGATGACAAATATGGATATTTACTGTAATGAGAATAGGGTTAATATTTTAAAACAAGGTTGACAGGAGAAAAATTGTCTTAGTTTGCAAAAAGGAAATTTGTTTCTTTAAGTGAAAATTGAGGTCAGTAGGCCATAGCTCTCCTTGCTCCTACATGACTGAAATGAATAAATAATGCAGCAATAGAGCAGCACTGAGCAAACTAATGACAAAATTATACATGAAAGCTTGAGTAAAACCATTATATGTTAGAAACGTGTATTTTGTGTAAGAAAACGTAAAATTTGCAGTGCGTGTCCACTTCACCTTGATTATCTTAGGATAGAAAAAGTTAAACCCTGTCCTCTTGTGTTCATTAAGGATCTCGTGGTCCTTTTTCGAGGAGCAAGGATGGTCACCATGGTTTGGACATATTGTAGTCTTGCTTGCTGCATTCTGTTTCCTTGCTGTGATTTCCATGTGATTGGGTTATTATGAAAGACTTCTCCTTAATACAGTAGGAGCAATATCCAGCCCCTTATGCTCTCCAGAGGGAGTGTTATTTTGTAGAGGGTAAACCTAATTTTTAATTGAATCCTCTTAAGTGAAATAATGGTGGTAACTTTGTTATCATATGGTATATTCGGGGCATTGTGCTAGATGTCCTATGCCCACTATCCAATCCACAACAACCCTTCAAGGTAGACATCACTGTCACCATTTTATAGTTGAGGAAACAGGCTCAGAGAGGTTAGATAAGTTGACTGAATTGGCCAGGCTATTAAGTAGCAGTTATTATATGCAAACTCTTTATTTTCGGTAGTGACATTTTCAGTAACATATTTCAAATATGTTAATATTTAATGTAACGTAACTACCATTTATATTGAATCTTGTGATTTATGACTTTAAAAATAAGTGTGAGTGTGAGTCTACTTTTGGCAACCAGAGTGAATAGCACCTTGAGCCTGTGCTGTGCATTTATATACGCTCAAACACACAGGGTGTTGTATTTGGCTCTTTTGGTTTCAGTGCCAATGCTTAGCAGTTGCCCTCTGGAAAATGTGAGTGAAAAACACTAATGAGTAAAGGTCTATTTTGTGATATAATCATTTATTTATATGTGGGCATATAGTGAAACAAGTGTTGACCTACACGTATTACATGTAACTTTACTTTGAATAGTTACGTGTAAGGTGAACATATTTATATGACGGTGTACATGATGCTGAAACAGCCATCTGATTCACAGAAATTGTTTAATCGGAGTGTGATTTTTATTACAACTCTTCACTCTTTAACCCCTTGTGTCAGTTATATAATATAAACATGATCCAAGTTGTAGTATCCTCAGTGTGTTGTGTTTATTCATAATGGCACATTTTTCCAACATCACAAAAGGCAGAAAGTATATTACCACCATGTGAAAATACTAGTTTTATCCTATTACTCTCCTCCTACTTATTGCTTCTCAGAACACAGGAAATAAAATCAACAGCACTGCTACCTGGTGATCTTCCCAAGAGAATTCTTTAAAGATAAGAGATTATGGTATCAGTAAACCGAATTGAAAATAATGTAAAATTTCCAGTATGAGACAGCTTATGTATGGAAAGAGATAGCGGTGGTTATGCATTCCTTTTCTCTGTGTCCATATTATCAAAGTAACCTTTATATCTATTTCTCTCTAATAATGACAATTGCACTAATATGAAGTAACACGGACTGCATGTGTTAGTAGATTCCTTTTTATTACTGTGTAAAAACAATATGTAATTGAAACAAAAAGCATTGTTTCCAATCCTAATTTTTTTTTCCTCAAGTCCATCCTGTCAAGCTGAAAGCGTGAAAGTTATTTTCTGGTGGTGTGATTAGATTGGGGCTGAACTCTCCAGCTGGCAGGCCTGTCTATGACTGGCGGCGGCCTGTCCCCAGTGCTTGTCATTTCCTGACATGCCTGACAGGATGGGGACAGCCGCCCCAGACAGGTTCATTAGATGGTGTTTTCTACAGCTGGGCTAAAAATAAATAAATAAATAAATAAATAAAAAGTCTGTGCTTTGTCAAGGCCCAAGCTGGAGGGGCCCTTCTTGTTGGTTTAAACCAGGGCCTTGTTTTGACAAATTTTGATCTGTGCCGTTTTTAGATTTTCTGACACATTTTTGCTTCCTTCCCCTTTGGCCTGCACTTTGTGCACTCTGCCTTGTTGCTCCTTCAAAATCATAACACAGTCTTCCCAAGAGGAAAAGAACCACAGGTATCGAGATCTTAAAAGAAAAAACAGTGCAATACTCCACAAAATAGCAGTAGTTCATTTATTTACATGGTGATCTATGCAGTGGGAGGATAAACAACCTTGGGACTTGCAATAGACCAAATACAAGAAAGGTTAAGTGTTTTTCTAGTGCCAGAAACATGCCATCTACATGAGAACATGGTATCATTACTAGCAATCTACACTGTCAAATACATTGGGCTTTAGAACTGCCAGAAATTTAAGCTATCTTCATTCTTGGGCTCTTAGGAAGCTGACAGAGTTTTCCGCCTATGTTGATAGGCTTTGATGTCAGGAAGAGAAATTATAGAAGATTATAGAATACATGCTAATTAAAACCAGAAATAAATTCCAAAATCAAACTTAGCACTATGTTTCTTTGTCAGTGAGAGGGCCCCTTTTAAGGTTCACTGGGTTTGCCAAAAATTGGTGTGCATTTAAAATGTACATGTCATAAGTTATCATTTTTAACTCCAAATTTAAACTTTCAAAACTATAGTGTTGGAAAGGAAAAATAGTCTTTAAAAAGTAGATGTTGACATCTTTACTTTGTAGACTTGCTAGCCATAGTCTCTTTACTCTCAGTTTCTGATAGCCGCTTTCCATTGGGAGAAACGTTTGGTCTTAATTTTTTGTGAGTAGAACGTGCCCAAATAGAAAACATTTGATGGTAGATGTTGACATAAGCTTAGTGCTATTGTTAACTATCTTTCCATTCACCTGCAAAGGTACAAAATACAATGCTGTTTGTGTCTCTCGTACTTTGTCATTGGTGTAATAAACAGTGTTATTGAAAAAAGCCAGCTCCTCATTCACAGAAATCTTAGCCCTTACCTTTCCTTTGTGTTGTTAGTTTCTGCTGCTTTAGTTCCCCGTCTCCATGACAACTGTTTAAATTGGGATGGGCAACTGTCATCTGGAGTATTACTGAGAGAAAAGTGTTAGTGAGCACACAGTTCCCATAGATAGAGCATTTCAATATAATCCAATTTTAATTGAGCTCCAGAGACTTTGATGTGCTGCAGAAGGTTGGGAGAGCTATTCCAGGGAGAAATTAAAGCAGCCCAGCAAGGCTTCCCTCCTCCAGACTGTCACCGTTTTAAGGAAGCATTAACATCAGACTTAACCTGCCCCTATGGAACATCTCACTTCTTTTTTCAGCTTTTCGCTGATTTATTTTGCCATATGTAAAAGCAAAGCACTTTCATCTTTTTGTATATGTTTTTACACCCATTTGATTAGGCTGAAAAGCTTGTACTGGACCTGAGGTTCCTCTTATGCTGTCTATTGGACTTTGCTTTGGCGGTTCATAAAAGAAAAAGAAAATCGAGTCGGGATTAGTTTGAAATTGTCAGCTATCGTATATTAAACTTTCTTTTTAATGTTACTTTGTAAAACCCTATCTTGGAGCTAAAAAGTTGAAGGAAGTGTAATTTTTATTTAGCTTTGATTTACCATTGAATTTCATTTTAATGTTTAGATGCTTAGGCATTTATTAGAGGCTAGGAATTTTATTTCAAAATGTATTAAAATATCTTTTCCTCATCGCATGAAAAATGTCTTTCAGTCAAAGCGTGTTTAGAGCAGCTGAATACAGGCACATTAGTCTTTAACGGAGAAAGCATTAGTCCTTTTTTTTAAATGCGGAGGAAAATGGGTATTTTTCTATGTATATTCAAAGATCTTTTAAATACTTTGAAATATAATATTGAACATACATTAAGTATTTTATTAATAATGAAATGATGTAAAACCACAATAATTAAAATAATTAAATGAACACTAAATATAATGCTTGTGGTGTCAAAAGGCTTTGTCGTAGGTATGGTGAACTTAGGGAAGTTTATTACCTGTTTAAGACATACCTGAAATTTCTGATCTATATTTGGACATTTTAAAAAATAAACTAAAAATGTGTGTTGACAAAATATGCACACTTATGACAATAATTAGAAATTAGTTTGACTATATGCATCATCCTAGGTACATCTAGATGGACTGTAAAGCTAATGAAGCTTCAGCATCAGAGCCCCTTACTCCACAGGGCCTTGTGGGGGATGGGGGTTCAAGAACTACACAGTGGTCTCAGTTTACTCAATTGCCTTAAGAGACTTCAGGAGAAAACAGCCTTAATTTCTAAGGTTCCAGCGTTGTGATTTTTCTCTCATTCTGAATAAGTATTTACTGCATAGCTAATTTTTTATGTGTAAATTTTTATTCTTTTTCTTTAAAAAGCCATCCAAAATAATGTAAGCTTATTCCATACTTTAGTAACTTTATTAAATTAGCCTCTCCCCCCGTTGATAGATTCCTTCCATTCTTTTGTTATTATAAACAATGCTACAATGAATAATCTGGTACATATTTCATCTTGCTTTTGTGGGAGTATATCCCCAGGATAAACCCCTAGAAGTGAAATTATTGGGTCAAAGGGTATATGTATTTGAAATTTGATAGGTAATGCCAAAACTTCCTCAATATAAGTTATGCTACTTTGCACTCCCACCAGCAATATAATGAGTGCCTATTTTCCTCACAGCAAGCTCAGGATTATTAAACTTTTAGATTTTTGGCAATATTATAAAATATAAAAAATAGTATCTCCATATAGTTATACTTCTACTATGGGCGAAGTTAATCATCTTTACAATCAAGAAACAGCATTTGTACTATGCCTTCTGTCATTTATCTGCTTGACTTTTTTTAAAGCAAAATTTTACAGTATCACGGTGTCTATAGGAGGAGATTATTGATAAATACTACAGTTTGTCACATGTATGTATTTTTGTGTGTTAGATATCATATAGACTTATATAGTGAAAATTATGTGTGTGTGTGTGTATCTCCTTTTCTCCCTACTTCCCATCTGTATTAATTTGTTATTCCTCCATGGAATGTCCTCCCAAGGTTTAGTGGGATTAGTTATGAGTATAAGAATCTTTTTAATTTACCTACCTACCCAATAAGAATCTTTCTGCTCTGGGGGCATAAAAAAAATGATTAATTGTATGACATTACTTAAAATCTAATTAGCTAAATAGATTAACACTTTATGTATTTACTATATAGAATTCTTTACCACAAGGGCACCTTGTTTATAAGTTAGTTGCCATGTGCATGTCTCTAGTATACAATTTTATTTATTTACTAAGACATGAATATTGGAGAAACATACAGTAGAGCTCCATGGGGCTGCACACAGTTCCTGCGTGCCAGACACCATGCTGAGCACTGGGGAAGACATCCACTGTTAAGAGGCAGTTAAGACTGAGACTTATAAATAATCTTCATATCTAGAGGAAATATTACTAGATTTGTATTATTAGTGGAGAGCAAAACTTTAATAACAAATTAGATATTTTAGTTTATTTATATTTTATTCACTGGTTATTATTCCTTTAAAGTAGTCAAATGTAGATAAGTTAATTGTTTTTGTTGTTAACACATTTTCTTTGTACAAGTTCTTGTTTGTATGGTAATAATGAGCAGAGTGATTGCCATATCTGAAGTCTGGACTGAACCTCTTATCATTTTCGCAACGCTTATCATCTGCCAGTAATCCTAAACCTAGAATATGGTGGAGAGCACCACTGACCCGGTCACTCGAGCCAGAAACTCTTGCAACAGCTTTAATTCCTTTTTTCTTTACATCAGCGTAAAACAAAACAAAAACATTCAAGTCCTATTACTTCTATCTCATATATATTTTTACTATCTTTCCCTTCCTCTTCCTAGCTACAGCAACTGTCTTAGATTAGACTTCCTCCACTTCCTACTGGCATGATTCAGATTTCCAGTTTAGCATATTTCCAAGTCCTTCTCCTCACTGCTTCCAGAAGGTCTTTCTAAAATGCAGAATCGGTCTTATAACTGCACTCCTTTCAGTAGTCTCAGTGGCATCACAGTCATCATTAGAGCTACCAGTCATTGAGAGCTGAGTTTAAAATCAATGTCTCAGATAATCCTTCCTACAGTGAATGCTCTGGACAGCCTCTTGCCTGTAGAAAGTACCTCTGGTACTTAGAGTGGAAATATCTGTTAAATACAGTAATGGATTTAATTTTTTCAACAACCCAGTAAAATAGAATTATTATATCAATCAATTGTACCATCATGAATAGAAAGTATGAGCTCTATAAAAGAGGGACCATCGTTGTCTTGTTTACCAATGCATTCCCGTCACCCAGCATAATATCTGGAGCCTAGTAGGTGCTGACTAAATTTTTGTTTAATGAACAAATGATATGTGATGCCAGCAGCCTTTGCCTGGGGACAGAGTACTTGCTCATGATGCTCAAATGGAAGACATAAATGGCAAGTTCTCAGCAAAGTAGTATTTTCCTGCAAATAAACAGTTTTACAACCAAGGAATATAAAGTAAACAGAAGAAACAAAAATAGTGTTGGGGCAATAGAGTAATGCACAAGAGACTTTTGGGGGACACCTAACCCTGGAAATACTATTTTCATTGCATACAGAAGTTGGGAGGCCTCTAAAACCTCTTTTTACCCCCAATTACAGATATTTGTGAAAGACATTCCTGTACAAGCAAGGGGGGTTTACTGATCTGCTTACATTTAAACTGAGCTGCACTTCTTGAAGAGTTGTTAATTATGCTCCAATATAGAAAATTGAGAGTAGAAGTAAAACTACTGCAGGAAATTCGGTAGCTGAATTGTCTCTAGCTGAAGCAGTATTTTTTTTTTTTAAAGATTAAACTTCAAACAGCAGACAGAATACTCAAAGCTGTCTAGCAAGTGGTATATAAGAAAAAATTCTTGGAAATAACGAAATAACTAGACTTAGATGAACCAATGTGAGATGCAGAAGCAGAGTTTGGATCAGAGTAATGCACCCTGGAAAGGATCTGGGCCGAGACCACTTCAGGGATTCTTTCTCTGAGGTGCTGGCGGGGAGGGGTTGTGAGTTCATTTGTTCAGCACATCTGTGTAGCAACATCCTTGTGCCAGCGTCTCCCCTGGACACTTTATATGTTATTTCATTTAATACAACAACCACTTAAAGTAGATACGATCATTCTCGCTTTATGTAAGTGAAAACCGTTTCGTGGTTATGTTAGGGAAACTTCCCAGGCTGCAGAGCTCAGAGTGATTGAGTCAGACTTCAGTCTGTCTATCAGCCTCTAAAGTCCAAGTTCTTTCTACCTCAGTATGGCATAGAGATATATGAAAAATTGTCATAGTCCACCAAACTGTGTCCACTAATCAAGGGCACGGTTGTTGGTACATACTGATAATGTGAGGATACTTGTGGAAGGTGACACCCGTACTGTGGTGGGCAGATGTACATTAAAGTAAGACCCAATCTGAAGGAGTTCTGAATACAAATTCCCTGCATGAAGATTGGGTTTTATTCTGTAGCTTCTCTTTGGGATACAGTGATTCTAGAAGAGCTCTAGCTTTAAGAGAAAGAAAAACAAATTCTCATGAACCCCAAGGATGCACCTGTGAGTGCCCAGGAGTATTCAGCTTTTCAAGTGAAAACACACTTTTAAAACTCTGAACTTGTATGAATTAGCTTTTGATTGCCAAATATCACTGAAAAGAAAAGTTTTTAAAGCTTGAAAAATAACTTACATTCATGTTGTCTGCCTGGTCCCCAGCTGGCAGACACTTGGTAAATAGTAAATGTCTTTTGAGGAAACGGTTTTTTGAGTAGTAAGCTTTTAATACATAGTAGGATTTTATCAAACAGACAAGAAGGGGAATCTATTCTAGAACATATACAAAGGATGGCAATGTTTAACATCTGCACATTTTTAAAAATTTTGATAGACTTTATTTTTTATAACAGTTTAGGTTTACAGAAACTTGAGCAGAGATTTCCTGTCTTTTGGGTGTGGATATTTGTGTGTGTGTGTTCAGGCTTTTTCTTTTTTCAAATGACAGAGACATGAAGCTTACATGAGATAATAAGAATTTGTATCAGAAAACTTTCAGCTGCAAGTATTAGATACCATCTAACTCAAATGGCTTTATATGTATATATGTATGCATGTGCATTTGTTATAAAATAGTGAGTCCTGAATTCTACTCATCTCCAGAGTTGATTGATTCAGCTGCTTCTGGATGTTTTCAAGAACCCAGGTTCATTCCCTATCTCCACTCTGTCATCCTTGGTTTGTCCTCATTCTCAATCTCATAGCAATATGGCTTCAACACTCCCCCAAAGCACCATAAGCTTAGGAATGTCTGGAGGAAGAAGAGAGTATCTCTTCCATTTGTTCCCTCTTAAGAATGAGGACAAACCTAATTTACCCCTGGGACTGACCATGGGGTCAATGTGTCCTGACACAGAAGTACATGGAAAAGAAGTCAATAACTGAACACAATCAAGGCTCTGTTAATCAGGAAGCAGGAGTGGGTAAGATCTTCAGTGGGTAAGCAGTAGTGTCTACTGCAGAGATTATTGTAGGAAAGCTTGGTCAAGTAAGAATGGGAAGTTCTCATGAGGCCTTC
Organism: Equus quagga; assembly: GCF_021613505.1. Classification (NCBI taxonomy): domain Eukaryota; kingdom Metazoa; phylum Chordata; class Mammalia; order Perissodactyla; family Equidae; genus Equus; species Equus quagga. The sequence continues at coordinate 67,696,333 of NC_060272.1, read as the reverse complement.
TGAAGAACTGGAATTTCATCCAAGTTCCAGTGACCCAGTTTTTTTAATGTCCCTTCAGCCATAGACATCCATTAACATTATAGTGGCAGTTACTCTCTGTCTTTATGTTTTTGCTACTACAGAGTAACTGACTCTAAATATACATTTAATTCAATCATTCAACAAATTATTTATTGAGTTTCTATAATGTAACAGGCACTGTTCCAAGCAATAGAGATACAGTAATGAGCAGAAACAAATGGTCAAAGAGTTGGGGAGATTACATTAATAAAACACATAAGTTTGCAAAATTACATTTGTGGTAAGTGCTGTGAAGAGAACTTCTCCTGTGTATGATGGGATGAGAGCCTACGATAGGGCAATTTTACCCAGCAAGACAGGTCAGTTGAGAAAATAGAAAGTAAAGTAGAAATGAAGTAGGCAAATAAGGGAGGAAAGATATTTCCAGAGAGGGAAGAATATGTGCATTGGCTCTGTGACAGGAAACCACGTGGTATGGACAAGGGACTGAAAGACCAGTGGGGCTGGAGCCAGGAGAGCAAAGTGGTACCAGATGTGTCTGGAGCAAGACGTAGTTACTGCTACCCCTAGACCCATCTCTTTGTGTCTAGGCTTCTGCTTTCTCAGAATTCCTGCTGCCTTATTATTTCTGGTGACTGCCTTTTCTGTCTTTTGGCTTCTTTGCACCCTCCTGTTAGAGTGGTCTCTGAGTATCTCACATTCAAGTCATTAAGAGAGATTATCTGATGAGGTCAGCCACCAGCATTCATGATAGCATGGTTTTGATGGACAGTGTTCCCACAGCTACTAGTTGTGGCTCTCCTACTTAGAGAACTACTTTTATGTTATATATTCAATCACCATGGCCAGAGTAGCAGCATCATAGGTAATCAACATGGTGCAAAGGAACTTTTCAGTAGGGGGCACCCTCCATGTCCTGGCCAGTACATAATGAATTGGGAATCAAATGTCGACTATCTTAATATGACTGATTTAATTAACATAGACCATATAAATCAATAACTTCTGCACATATGTATTACTAAGTGTAAAACAACAAAGGCATTATAATTACTTACTACTGTTAAATTACTGCTATATGCTAGGCTCTGTGCTAAGTATGAAGAATGCAGAGATGCGTTGAGAATTCTTGCCCTCACTGAGTTCACAGGTTAGCAGGAGACACCAATGAGTAAACCAACAATTATAGTAATGGTTTGGTAAGTATCAGGTTGGTACAGGGTTCTCAGAAGGAGCAGCAGTCTCTTCTAGCTTAGCCATTAATAGAAGTTAATCAGAAGAACAAAACAGAGGAGGATCTGCCAGGCACAAGAAACACCATGTGCAAGGGCACAGAAGCATGACAGAACATGGCACATGAGGGAGCTGAAAAGTGTTCAGGATGGTTAGAATTTAAGAGCTAGACATAATGCACATTGTGGCTACATATGGGATTTTATAGTACTATTATTAATAGTAGTTACAAATTCTGAAATACCTTCTCTGTACCATAAGTATATATGCTTTATGTACATAAACTCTCTTATGATTTTCATGACATATTGGGATCCAAATTTTTAAAATATGTTTGAAGCTATAATGAATATGAATTGAAAAGTGCACTAGTTTTTGTATTACATGCAGTTTTTTCTAGGTTAATGCAAATAAGTGTTAACTAGAGAAAAAATAGTTTCATCCTTACATTAAAAAAAAATGAAGTTTCTCTCTTCATTATATATTTCTCACTACTTTTGTATGTACTTTAAATTTTTTTTTTTCTTGAGGAAGATTAGCCCTGAGCTAACATCCACCACAAATCTTCCTCTTTTTGCTGAGGAAGATTGGCCCTCAGCTAACATCTGTGCCCATCTCTATTTTCTCTGTGGGACGCCTGCCGCAGCATGGCTTGATAAGCGGTGCATAGGTCCGTACCTGGGATCCGAACCAGTGAACCCTTGGCAGCTGAAGTGGAGCATGTGAATTTAACCACTGCACCACCAGTCAGACCCCTTAAAATTTTTTTAAATAAAATTTTAAAAGAATTTTTAATAAAATTTTACATAAAATTTAAAAATAAAAAGTTAACATTTTAAAAGATTCCTTTTATAACATAATTAGATGTCCAGTCAAAAGCGATTCTCCTGTATGTCTGCTCTGTAAGTTAAGGCTGATTTCACTATTGCAACAATAATTACTGCAACTCCCCTGTCTAATCTTGTATCATTTCTGACTGTACCTAAAACTTTAATATGAGATATTTCCAAAAAAGAGAACAATTTGTGTTGACAATTCATAGTATCTACAAAATCAGACCCTATTGACAAATTGGTTCAAAGAAAAACCTCCAACGCAAAAACCTAAAAGATCTCATGGAGAATAAAATAAACCTACAGACAGGACATATGTAAATTTAACTAGTTTAAAAATTGTCTCTATGCAGAATAATACAAGGTAAGTTAACATACTCAGTACAAAACTGAAAGTGAGTACTAGAAACTAGAACTTAGTTTCCTTCCGATACTGTAGAGTTCTCCCTCCCTGCCCCATCCTTCCCTTTGTAAAATAACAGCAGAGGGGCAAATACAAGACTTTAGAGTTTGCCAAATTTGAGAAAATGAGGAAGCACAGCCAAATGTATAATATGTACACGTGGGGACATTCATGAGTAGGACGAAATGAAGCATCCTTGCCAATATCATTTTTTTAATTTTGAGTGTTTTACCATAATTTTGAGAGTATGCAGTTGAAGATGAAGTAGGCACAGAGGATTCCAGCTGCAACTCGAAGTTTGTTTGTAAATTAAATTTTAAATATTTTATGCAGCAGAAATTGATTGAGTTTCCTCCATGTGCAGGTTCTATAAGGAATGCAAAATAGAATACAACCTAGTGTCTGCTCTCATGAACTCTACAATTGTTTAGAGGATGTGTGTAATAAAATAGGTGAGTTTACCACAATGTGAGAGATACTATTGGAGAGGTACCAATAATACTCTTTTGAAAGTGTTTGTGGTTCTACTAACGAGCATAAAATGACATTTGCATAGATGATTGGAACAGCATCGCCCTTCTCCAGGCAAAACAACCTCCCCACTAGTCACAGTAATGATTTCTGAAGTGCAGGTTTAATCCCCTCACCTTTGTGTAACACGGTGGCTCGCCATCATTCTCAGACCAGAGTCCAAACTCTTCAGCATGGATTACATGATCTAGCCCCACATCCTGGCTCCCCACCCACCTTTTATTATGTGTTCTCACTTTATTTTTCACCTCTCTCCTCTTTACTCTGTGTGTTCCACACAGCAGCCTGGACCTGTTCCCCTGGGTACCATATTTACATCCGTGTTGTTCCTTCTGCTTGGACCCTCTTTGTTCTCTCTTTCCCCTCTTTCCCCACTGTCGATGATTTTCCACCCGACTGTGAACTCCTGAGTTCTGGGACTCTGCCTCTCTTGTTCACCATCCACCCGTGGCGGTCAATTGATAAATATTTGTTAAATGGATCACTGAAAAATATATATAAAATTGATAATTCATGAGGACAAGCTTGGTAGAAAAGAGCTGGCCTAATTATAGACTTTTGATATGACAGGAGGTTTCATAGTCTTATCACTACTAACAATGAGAGTGGTGGCTGATGCCCCAGATAGTTGGGCTTTCTGGTACTGTGATTTTGGATAATTTCTAGAAAACAAACTGCCACGAAGGAAGCAATAGCTGTGGCTGTTAGTTTAGTAAAAGGTTGTATGCTGTGGTCCAGGTTTTCTGCTCTCTTGCTGGCAATGTTGTGTGTGTGTGTATGTGTGTGTGTGTCTGCACACATGAATACAAGAATGTGGGCAATAACATCTAGTAGCAGGCTAACATTTCTTTAGTACTTCCTGTGTGCCAAACACTATACTAAGCATTTTTTAAAAGAGATATTTCATTCAATCCTTACAACCGCCCTGTGAGGTTGGGTACTGTTATTTCCCTCATCTTAAGATAAAGAAACTGAAGAATTAAAATTAACTAACTTTCCTGAGGTCTCACAGCTAGAAAGTAAGAGAGGCAGGGCCCTCGAGGAACTTTAAGTCTGGGATAAGCAGGTCCATAAATTGATGAATTAGAGCAAAAAGCAAGGTCGTTAAATAAAAAACTGTCTATGGATAGGTTGCCCAAATTTCCCCCAACTATAGAATGTTTTGACCCTGCAATTTTAACCCATATACTGATACTGGCTGTATTTATGAATAATTAAATTCAGAAGTATAGCAATAAGTATAGATTGTTTAACTTTCACTGAGAATGTGTTTTCTGGAAACCTTCATTTTGCCACCTTAATTTCTTGCTCATTTGTTTATTTCACAGTTAAGCCAATCCTAGTTTTCCCCATTTTCACTTTCATATTACTGAATTGTTTATTTTCATCAGGCTTAATTATTTTCCATGTAAATTTACACAAAGATTTGACTCAGTGATCAACTTTTTGGTCCACATTAGATTTTACTGATTATAGTGCCTGCCCTTGGCAGTTTTATTTTGATGATTGTATTTATTTTTAAAATTGGATAAAAGGCTGAAGTGAGACTTTTCCATCAGATATATGAGGGTTTCTGTATTGTACAGGGTTGGTCTATTGAAGTTATCCTCTGACGTTTTTTTCACCCACCCTGTAAAAGAATTTTATAAAACTATAGCCCACCTCGCACATGTTTAAATTAAAATATGGAATTTTTAAAATTGTTATATTACTTTGCAGATATATTCAATAGAATCAAATATGTCCAAGAAAATAGTGACTTGATTGCTATCATCACTCATTTTAAAATACACAATCTCTTTTTTCAAATGGACATTTTATATAATTCTCTTTCTCTTTGAACTCATATTTCCATTTGATTCCCTCCCCAAAATTTATCTAATCTAAAATATTTTATACTTGCAAGTGTTTTATTGATCACTATATTATACTAATCTGCAAAAAGCATACATACTTGAATTAAAATTTTGATTTTTGAATTGCTAGGACCATAATGTTCTAAGTATTTAACATTTTTATTTGGAATAAGTTATTATTACAAATAGTATCAACTTACACTCATACAAGAACATAAATTGTGAATTGTGAAAAATAATTAAACACAAAACGTGAAGTGCTATTGGAAAGTCGTCTCTTAATGAGATGAATGGTTAATATATCCACATGTGAATGTTGCTAGCACAATACAGAGGTCAATATTAGAGCTACTTCTAACTTTTTTTTTGGTAGATATGTTGAAAAATCTTGTTCACATAAATAAATAGGATGTTGAAGTTTTATTATAGCAAAGTTATTATAATTTTTGTACCACTTCTAAGTTGTATGCTAAAAATCACCTAGTGATCTACCTTCAAAAATTATTTTTAATTATGTCTGAGCTGACGACTCAATTAGATCTAACTTCAACTCTGAAAGTAAAGAATTGAGAAACCATCTGACTTGCAAAAGGATTCTTTTTTTTTTTTCAGTCCAGCCACTGAGGACATACACTTTCCAACACCTCTATAAGTATTTTGACTTGTCCCTTATTTGAGGCCCCTACCCCCTCAGCAGATCTTACACCCCAGGCAATACACCAAAGGGAGCCTCCTCTCTTTTTTCTTCATTAGGAGAAGGGCAGTGGGAACCTGTACTCTCTCGCAGGTTCCCTCTCAGGCAGATAGATTTTAAGGAGTTGAGGATCTGAAAATTTATTCTGTTAAATTATGCATACCTAACTTATCTCTTAAAAAGTTATTGCGTTGCCCATTTAGAAGAGACTACTCCATTGTGTTGCTATTTCAGTTCTTCTATGTACTTCTAAGTATTTCTTATATCTTACACTTCTCCATGCCTTTGGTGAGGAAATAGTCTCACCAAGACATGTGGTGAGCATTGGGAGGAGGCAGTTCCAAACATCTTGCTGTCTTTGCTGCTCCCTCCAACCTTACCTCTCCCTACATCCTCACCCCATGTGCCAACAGCAGTTATTAGTCAGAGATGATCTTCCACATGGTCATTTGGAACCCAGGTTTCTCCCATCTTGTAGTTTGGCTTCCTTTCCAAGCCTCAGAATCTTCTCCATTCAGATGGCAGATAGCAAAGGAGCACATACAATCATGTGTGAGTGTAAACCTGAACTATTCCCTCTGGAATATATTTGTTATATCCCTAATCATTGATAATTCATTCAGAATTCTGAATGTAATGAGGACTTGTAACTTTACATTGTACTAAAATCTCTTTAATTAAACTGTTCAGGCTGCAGTTGTCTGTTAGATATGATGACCTCATAAACACTGAGCAGGGCATCTCTCTCCAGCCTTCTGCAGCATTTTCATCAATTCTTAAAAGAAGGGATAACCTGAAGCAAAATTTAGATTTTTCATATTCAAAGAAAAAAGTATTTGTAATACTTGTTCTAATGTATGTATTAGGTGATTTGAGATCAGCAAAGCTATCATCAAACAAGTACGTTTTAGGTTGCACAATATTAGCTGCCTTAAAAAGAAAAAAAGATGAAACTGATTTGACAGCCATAATCGTGTTTCTGACAACATATACATGTTTGATACACATGAGTGCCCAGCAAGCCTATTTTTCTTCAACAGGATTATCAAATAATATGTTTTGAACACACGTTTGTGCAAGGTGGTTTACAAGGGGTCTCTATTACGTTTGTTTGTATTGTTTCCTGTGTGCTTCAGTTCATAGAGGAGTGGGGCAGACCTCAGGGTATAAGGCTCGCAGGAAACTTCACTTCTTTTGGATACTATGCAGTTCCAAAATAGTTCAAAATAGTTCAGTGGTCACTTGAGTCACTTAAGAATATCAGAAAGTTCCATAAGATTTGGGATCAAGATGCTTTAAATATTCTTGTTTATGACCTATATGATGTAATAAAAATTATGTTTATTCAATTTTCAGAAAATGAAACTGAATGGGGTGGTTAGCATTTGTTGATTAGGTTTCATAGTATATTAAATAATTTGGATAAGCAGGCAGGCACAAACCAGATGATATGGGAAGCTTGACTTAAGAAAGAAAACAGACACCACAAACCTCAAGTATAGATGAAAATACTTACATGGTTTAGAAAAAGATCTTGGACTATAATGAAAAACAAACTTAATGAGTTCTTATAGAAGGTCCTGAAGCTTATGGAACATTATGTAACTAGTAAAGGTATAAATAAAATACAGGCAATTTTAAACTATTGGGTTGTATTTCAAACCTGGGCTTGATGCCCAGATTTTTATAGAAATGTGCCGTAAACCCAGCGTTTAAGCAACTGTAAATGACATTCCTTTACATTTCTGAAATATATACAAATTGATGAAACTCCTCGTCACTTGCCTAAGGTGGTATCCTAACTGGTCACTCTGCCTCCAGTCTCGCAACCTTCTTCATCCTCCACGTGCTGCCCGACAGTGTCGGTAACGTCTCACCCAGTTCCCCTCCCGCTCAGTGGCAGGGCGTTCTCATTGCCTATGGGCAGAGGAGAGTAAAGGAGACTTGGGTAGAGTCCAATGAATCCCGTGGCAATCACAAAACTTATTTGAATGGTGGTGTTTTATCTCAACAGTTCATCATTTTTTACATGTTATTTTCCATCCTATCTATATTAATTTTACCACGAAATTTTTAAATTACTAACCAGAAATAAAATTGATGCTCAAGAGGGGAGCCAGATGATACTCTGCGACACACCTCAGTGTACATTTTCTTAAGTGAGAGGCATAAGTCTATAAGATAAAGTCAAAACGCCTTAGCCTGAAGACCTTCCATAACCCCTCTGGAGAGAAGGCATCCTTTTGTTGAGGAACAAGGTCTTTCAGGCTGGCTCTACATGGTAACTCTACATTGGATGCCGGGAAAGGCAGCTCACAGGAGAGGATGTAAAGAATTTTTAAATAAAAAAATTTTAGGAGAATCTCATTCCATAATCAGTCTTGAAAGAAACAAGAAGGGAAAGCAGGAGGTGGCTTGCTATTAAAAAAAAGATAAGGACTCGGGGCTGGCCTGGTGGCATGGTGGTTAAGTTTGCACGTTCAGCTTCGGTGGCCCAGGGTTCGCCAGTTCGGATCCTGGGTGCGGACCTAAGCACAGCTTGTCAAGCCATGCTGTGGCAGGCATCCTGCACATAAAAAAAGGGAGGAAGATAGGCATGGATATTAACTCAGGGCTAATCTTCCTCAGCAAAAAGAGGATTGGCAGTAAATGTTAGCTCAGGGCTAATCTCCCTCAGAAAAAAAAAGATTAGGACTCTAGGCTGTATTGGGTTTCCTCCAGGGAGTTATGACCAGCTTAGAGCATTGTCTTTTATCAGGTTAAATATAGCATGAATGACTTTAAAATAATTAGGCAGATTTTTTATAAAGTATATAAGAATTTATATACATAAATAATTTTCCTTCCCATGACCCCTTTGATAAGGGCTATACACTTGTTCAGATGATGCTGCCCTCATTCAAAATAACTTTAGACCTTCGAATCTGTCTTCTGGAATCTGCTTCCTGAACTGTTTACGAGCTGTTAGCAAAACCATTTTCTTTTGATTTTATTCTCTCTCCTTTTACTCCTTGCCTCCAGGCTCTCCTCAGTTCCTCTGATTTTCTCAGTTTCCTTTGTCTTGCTCCTGAGGGTCCCTGAGAACTGTTGTGGTCCCAGCCTGGAGCTAAGAGAGTGGTGGTGGGAGAAGTGATTGAGTTTGTGTTATTAGTCTGGTTCCAATCAGAAGAGAGAAACCACATAGCAATTTAAACAGGGAAAGTATAGTATAAATACAGTATAAATTATAACAGGAGATTAGAGTAACAAGGGAATGGTTAGTAAGAAATAAAGAAAGAAACTTCTAGAGAATATAGGAACAGCGTATGTAAGGAGTAGCCACTGCCCTTAGAGCCAACATTGAACCCAGGAAAGAGGCCCTTCAGGCCTCATTGGGGAGGGCATGGCTTTAGCTCGCTGAATGGTGGAGAAGTCACTCTGGTGCCCTGCTGCAGGAGCTTCCTGGAGCTTTGTCCTCTGGAACTTTCCAGAAATCCACCATCCTGGGAGTTGGTGAAGCTGTTCATGGGACGGGTCTCACCTGAGGCACTCTGCTACAAAACTGCCTGGGCAGGGGAAGTACTGGAGAAAACTGCTAGTCACTAGGTGCTGTTGCCCATTATCCACTGCAGAAGCCGGGCACTGGAGAAGCCCCCTGTTCTGCAGGGACCTGCTGAGTGAGCACACCAGAACCAAGAAAAACCCTTCCTCCTGCATTGTCTCTTCAGTGTCCTTCCTGACAAGGCTTAACATCATGCCAGGTAGCAAAGGAAGAATAAAGGGCACAGTTTCAGTTTCACAGAAGAAGCAATTAAGGGTGAATTTGGAGCTGGAAAGCAATAAACTGATAACTGGTACGGTTGGTAAGGCCCTTTTACTTGGAGTACTTAAGGAGCGAAACTCACTTCTACACGTCTGTGAGCTACCTGCTTGCTATAAGTAAAATAAACTGATAGCATGCTTAATGGAAAGGAATGTCTGATCAAATTTTCATTATAACATAGTTCCCAAGAACCATGAGAAAAATAAGTAAAAATAGGAGTGTGTGTGTGTGCATGTGCACATTGGTTTTAGTATAAGAGTGCCAACACAGCTTTCAAGGGAGGGTCTCTCCTTTTTTCTGAGGTTATACTCATTTTACTGTTTTTTTCAAATGGCTTTAATATTTTTATTTTTTAGTGAAATAATGATCATAATGGAAGATAGCTTTTGTTGTTGTGATGGTTTCATTTGTCTTAAAATTCTTCCTGCTTCACGAGAGAAAAAGTTATCAACCCTGTGTTAGTACTCTTTCCATTTTAGAAAAATGATGCTGATCTATGAAATTCAAATCTGGAAACCATTACACCCAACTAAGAATTTATTAATATAAACTGTGGCAAGTCACTACAACTTTTTGTGAAATGTATAAAAAGTTTTGCATTTAGAAATTGAAAAACAGTTGTTACTTTATGTTCAACAACAAGGATGTATGAACTTATAAACAGAAGTTAAATAATAGCTATGGCCATGCACTTTCCATTTGTTGTCTCCACTTAAACTAACCAGTAATAGGTATCATTATCACTGTTTTTCAGATGACAAAAATCAGATGGAATTAAATAACTTTTCTGAGGTCGTATAGCTAGTAAATAGCAGAGCCAGGATTTAAATAGGCGTCTGACTGGCTCCAAAATGTTTCAGGATTTAAATAGATGTCTGACTGCCTCCAAAATCCATCCCGTGTCTAAGGAAAGACAAGAACTGAATTAAGGAGTTAGAAAATGGAATTTTCAAAAAATAAAAAGACAAATAGATCATATATTTTATATATATTATTCCTAGAGAAAGGAAATGTAAAAAGGGACTTCATGACTTGTTTTTAAAGCTTGAGGACTATCATGTTTGTAAAATTCAATACCTAGTTTCCATTTTCACCAAAGCAAATATGAGAACACTAGTGCAAGTAGAAAATGTGTGTATGTGTCATTAATATACTTTGATGTATCAAGAAGGAATGTGTTTGTTGCTGATTTGACTAGAGTGGCTTAATCAAATATGGTTTTATCTGTCTCATGTAACCAGAGGTTCAGATATGGGTGGTTGCTGAGACTGTCAGTAGCTCACTGTCAGGGCCAACCTTGCTGCGATTCCCTTGGCCTTCCTCTCATGGTTACGAGATTGCTGCTATGGTTTCTGCCATCACTTCTCCCTTGAAGCAAGAAAGAGAAAGGAGTGTACCAGCTACATATGACTCATTTTACCAGCTTTTCTGAAACATCCCCACGCGCTGTTGCTTTCATTCTCACTGGCGAGTGCTGGATCACATGTCCTTAGCCCTAGTTGCAAGGGAATTTGGGAAAGCAAGGAATAACTTTGTCATGATTGGTTTAGACCATAGGTCAGCCAAACTCTGGCCCCAGGACCAAATTCTGGCCACCCCTGCTGTACATAAAGTTTTATTGGAACACAGCCACACCTGTCCATATGCACATTGTCTACAACTTCTTTCACGCTACAGTGGCAAAGTTGAGTAGCTGTGATAAGGACCATATGGCCTGCAAGGTCTAAAGATATTTACTATTTGGGCTTTTACCAAAAACGTTTGCTGGCCTCTGGCTTAGACCTTTCACAATCCATCGTCTGGGGTTGACCACATGGACACTTTGGGGCTATCTGGGCTTCCATTAAACGAGGAAGATGTAGGAAAAGGGATGGTGGAAAAGAACCAACAGTATATGTCACCTGGTCCAACTAATTATATACAAGACCAAAAATTTATAATACATTTTCTACTTTAAGTCACAGGGTCACCTGGAACATATAACTTTTCTGCTCCTTCGTTTCCTCATAAGCCAACTAGGAAATACAGAAAGATAGAAATTTTGCAAATATATGGAATCAAATGATTGACAATGTTGTGATATATCGTGAAGATATATTCAGGAAGATAATCCCTAATTTACTGACTTCTATACAGCACTGTCTAAGATATCGTCAGACTAAGTCTTAGACACATATTTTACTGATTGACACTTCCCTTCAAACTGTTTATTTTAGGTTCTTGCATACACTGAAGGACTTCATGGAAAATGGATGTTCAGCGAGATACGAGCTGTATTTTCAAGACGTTATCTCCTACAAAATACTGCTTTGGAAGTATTTATGGCAAACCGAAGTAAGTTCCCTTAAATATTTTGAAAGAAAATGTGCTCATATTTGGATGTTGGTCATTTACATGGTGTGGTACTGTCTTGATTTTTCTCTGCTGTGTTTCTGTCTTTGATATGCCCTCACTAAAATAAAAAATAAAAATAAAAAAGAATTAATTTGTTTGAGAATGTAAACCCTAGATTTCTCATGGATAAAGTTATACAGAAAGCTGATTTTCCATGAAGCTTCATTACGTTTACAAATAAGTGATGATAAGCACTTGAAAATGATTTCTGAAATTGATGGTTAGCTTTCCCATGGTTTTCTAAATCATGTTTTTTCTTCTTACCACAGCCTCGGTTATGTTTAATTTCCCTGATCAAGCAACAGTAAAAAAAGTTGTCTATAGCTTGCCTCGGGTTGGAGTAGGGACCAGCTATGGTTTGCCACAAGCCAGGTAATTATATCATATTACACACTGTCTATGGTTTGTTAACATATTTCAATCTCAATACAACAGAAATATAAATAGGGTATACCATTATAATTATTTTGAGGGCCAAGGAATTTTCTCCCTCTGCATGTCATTTGTAGGGAAAGAGGTTATGAAAACAGCTATTTTAAGAATAACAGAATAGGGCATAATTTTATATAACACGTATATAAATGAAGAAGTAAAAAACTTGATTTCTTATCATAGCCAGCACTTGATTAAGGCATTTTGCTTGAGATCTTAATAAGAAACGTACCAAGAACCTCATGATGTTTGTGATTAATTGTTGTGTAATCACATATAAATTATTTTTATAAATGCTATGTGTAAATGCTTCTTCATTAAAGTAGTAAAACTCTTAGAGTTTATTGAGATTAATGCTCATTAATTGTGCTGTAGTTTTAACCATTTTCTAAATCTTTCATCTTTTTATTCTAAAAGCATCATTTTGAAGTAATGTTTTATTGAAAGATAGTAGTCTAAGTAGAAAATAGTCAGCAATTATGTGCATCACTAATTCAATTAGTTTTTGGCTCTAAGTAACTGAATACCTGACTAAAAGTGACTTACACCACAGGGTATTTTGCTTTCTGGGTTTTTTTAATAAAATATCTGGAGTTAAGGAGTTATGAGTATTGGCTCAGAGGTTCAGTGATGTCAGGACTCTCAGTTGGCCTCATGTTCACAAAATAACTGCTACTGCTCCACACTACTACTGTGTCTTCACACAACTGAATTAAAGTAGGAAAAAGACAAAAAGGATTTCTCCTTGAGCTTCTATGTTTTAGGAAGGAATGTATTTCTCAGAAGCCTCCAGCAATCTTTATCTCAGGTCCCTTTAACCAGAATGGGGTCACTTTCCCGCCCCTAAAACAATCACTGCCAAAGGGGAATGAATTTGTCAGTTTGGCCCAATCATCCCCTAGAGTTGAGGGAAGAATATACCTCTGAACTACTTGCCACCTCCTACCTGAACAAAATAGGTTTTCTGTTGACAAGTAAACAAGAGATACTGGCTTTGAGTGGACAAGCAACAGTGTCTTCCACAGGTCGTATGTCCCTGGGAATTATTACAGAGCACTGCACGGATGGAAAGGAAAATGAATCTATGTCTATTTTCCCTTAAATTGGATACAGGCATTTAAAAGATGGAGACTTCGTCTTATTTATCTTTTAATCTACAGCACGTAACACAGTGATAATTGCAGAGATGCTTTTTAAGCGCTGCTCAACTGGAGTTGCCTTGCATTGCGGCGTATCTGGTCTCGTATTAAGCTTACAGTTAAGACCAATTCACTAACATGTATGTACATGCTCAGGATATTTGCTAGTGGAATGACAAGATTAAATTAAGGCGTAAGTAGATAATGAAATACTTATATAAAATACAGGTCAAAGGAAGACTGCATTTTAAAAAAAAGAAAATGAAGTTAGTTTTGCAAGACTTGTTCTTATTGAATCTAAGCTGACTCATAGTAATCACTACTTCCTTTCTCAAGTGCTCACAAACTGTTTGTTTAATCAATTCAAGAATTTTTCCAGGAATTGACATCAAGAATTCACAAATAGGTCTAAGTTTTTCCTTTTTAAAAATAATCTCCTGCCTCCTGGCATCTTTCTCAATGACCGTGACTCTTCAGAGATTACCAGTTGAGGTTTCTCGGAGGCATGTGTAATTTCCTTCAGTGCTCATGGACCTGTCTGGACCCGAATTCCTTTAAAACGATCAGAAGCTCTTTTACTGTCTTCCTTACCTATTATGAGTATTGTTTCACTTTCAATCACATTGGTCTCTCTTTGACTTTTGAAAGATCATTCTTCTTAATAGAAAAAGTGGAAACAACATAGGTAGTTAGTAGTGTTGGTTTTGCTGTTACTTCATACAGCCCTCCTGTCTTAAAACACTCTTTCATTGCCCTTGGTTTCCCCCCAAAGGCTCAACTCACTCGGTTTCCTAATTATATTCTCAGAAGTTCAGTTCTGTATATTTCCTGTGATATATAGCCTTACAAGTAGCAGATGAGGGTAGGAGGAACACCGGATCTAAGCTTACATCTGTCACTAACAGGCTGGGTAACATAACAGAGCCTGGTAGTTTTTAGGAACTAAATACATGTTAGTTGAAAGAATGCTTAACACCAGGCAAGAGGAATGACACTCTCATCTACTATAAAATGGGGACAGTATCTTTGCAAAGAGACGTTTTACACATGTCCTGAGATCATAAAGTGAAGGCATTTTGTAAACTGTAAACACTGCTACACTGTATACATATATGCATACATACACAGATATAGATGAGTAGGTGGGTAGGTAGGTAAATAGATATACACACATGCACCCATGAACATATGCATGTGTGATGTGTAAGATCTTCTTACATTTAGAGAATTGTCAAGGGGAAGGGATGATGCCTGGCTCTGACAAGTAGAAGCCTTCCAGCTGAGAGTATCTTGGCAAAATCTCCAAGGGATCCATTCTTCTTTGTTTTCTTCGCATTGGGTTTGTCAGTTTAACCAGAGTTTATCAAACTCTAGGGAACTTACTCTAAGGTAAACCCATAAGAGACTGATTTAGAAACAAACAAAAAAATTATTGAATTCAAAGGCAGATGTACTGCCAGAATAATTGACTTCACATATCATTTAGGCCACTTCTTGGGCAAGCCCACTGAAGAGATCACATTACAAATCAGATTGTTGCTTAATGAGCAAAGATTTGGAACAAAAGGAATATTTCCATTAAATTGGTATAGCCTAATAAATGCCCCTTTAGTTAATTAATATCCATAGCTATCATTTCCTTTGTGTTTAACTTATAAGCGTTATTTCCCTTAATTTTCCTCTTTTTTTTGGCTTATAAACAGCATTTATTCCTCCAAATTCTAGAGCCTGAGAAGTCTAAGATCAAGGCTCCAGCAGATTTGGTATCTGATGAGAGGCCACTTCCTGGTTCATAGATGGCCATCTTCTCACTGTGTCCTCACATGGTGGAAGGGAGCTCTCTGCCTTTAATTCTTAAAACAACCACATTCTTAAAACAGTGGGATTCTTATCCCATTTTACAATAGGGAAATTTTGATTTAGATAAGTTACTTTTCTTGCCCAAGATCATACCCCGCTCTCTTAATTTCTGTTCTGTGTTGTCTATCAAGGTGACCTACAATGGTCAGAACAATACCTTCACCCCTGCATAATGATGGAAAAATACTGGCAAAAGCTTGCCCATTTTCTAGACTCCATGCTTATTACCATTGTTTGGTTAATGTAGACTCTGTTCAGGCAATCAGTACAATCAATTAATTTGAGATTTAATTAGATTCTTCACTTACTAACTATACACCTGGTTGTATTCATAGGGTTGACTGATGATTTTAAATGGTCACCATTCAAAATGGCACTTAATGGTGGTTAATACTTCTTATTTCAGAGGCCAATTTTGTCTTCATCTTATCCCCCAATTCTAAAAGCATCCTACTATAGCCCAAAAATGTACCAACTATCCTCATTCTAATATATAAATTTGTTATAGGATATTTTGAACAGCCCTATTGATTTACTCTTTCCCATTGTTCTTCTTCATATGATTGAGTTACTTAATTTTTTTAGCATCATATCTCTCTTTAGCCATTTTTCTTTTAGGGTAGATGACCAATAATTCAAGTCATTCAGTATGTACTTATTAAGTTCCCACTATATGCCAAGTATTGCTAAATGCTAAGGATAAAATAGTTAGTAAAATACAGTTCCTGCCAACAATGAGTTTATAGTAGGAAAAACAGAGGAGGAAACAGGAAAAACTGATCCTTTTGCTAATAACCTGCTTTTGTAAATTCATTTCCCATGTCCATATTTTTCTTCACTGTTACATACTCTGCACAGGATAGCTTTCTTCCATGATTCCCATTATTTACACCTATCAAGATTTGTTTGGTTTTGGGATTTTGTTTGTCAGAATTATTTCCAGATCATCAGTTTTCTTAAATTGCCTGGGTTCAAAATGTCAACAAAGGAATTCAAAACTTTGTTATATGCATTGTTTTTAGCAGATTGGACATGCTGCAGGTAAGGATTTTAGTCAGAATAGCAAGAATATGATTATAATAGTAATACAATGCAAATTGGACTAAGCATATGATTGTAATAGTGGTGCAATGAAAATTGGGCTAGACATTGTTAATTCTTGGATAATTCAGAAAATATTTTAGCATGTTGCCATGACAAAGTCAGAATCAGGGCTAAAGTTTGTAACATAAAATCGTTGTGTTAAGTGGATGTGTACCTGTGAAAATTTTGAATTTTGGTGACATATGGATCAAAATCTGGAAGCCCTTAAGGTAGCCCTGTGAAAATCATATTACAAATTAATTGAAAATGCACAGAATTATAGAATTGAAGTATGAAATGTATATACCATTACCATTGTATTTAAGTGGATCATTAGACTCATATGGTTCTATTGGAGTCAGTAGGGTCTATTATCTCGAATATATGTAACTAGGAAACTTCCTCAAAAATGTTAATATGTCATCAGGCGGCTACAGTTTATTAAGTTAATATTTTAAACATTGAGTTACACATAATTGTTCTTGAAATTGTTAATTCATATTTGAATTTTATTGAGACAACGAGTTCCTCCCCATCCTTTCCCCCTCCCTCCTTTTCCTCAACTAATTTATATTTTAGTTCCTGCTACGAACAAGACAATGCCTATTAAGATTGCATGTGATAGATATACATGATAATGATACATGAATGACAGAGATGGTCTTCAGTCCACAGTTCCTAAACTGAGCACCAAGGAGCCCTGGGATGTCACAGTGAAATTACAGGAGGGTTACAGAGCATTTTGTATTTCTTAGGGAAACACAGCAACATCTGTCAGATACCGCACAAACTCTTAGCTCAGGTTAGTTCTAAGTTTCAACATCAGATAGCAATGCATTCTTTTCACTCATATCTTAGCTTTGTGAAACTAGTTTTTAGGAGTTACTGTGGTGAAAAATAAGTACTCCATGGAAATCAGCGTGGAACAGGAAATGAAGGTGGTGCTGTCAGATATGATTTCGAGGTTTAAGAAGCTGTGCAGTGCCCAAAAGGTACGCACATCCCTTTCGTAAGTAATTGTAGTTATTTAAGAATAAAATAAAATATGTGGCATAGTAGTTAAGTTCGTGTGCTCTGCTTTGGCAGCCTGGGGTTCGCTGGTTCAGAGCCCAGGCACAGACCTACCACTGCTTGTCAAGCCATGCTGTGGTGGCATCCCACATAAAGTAGAGGAAAATTTGCACAGATGTTAGCTCAGGGCCAATCTTCCTCAGGAAAAAAAATTTTTTTCCTTTTAATTTATGAGTATTGTATTTTCAAACAGCTACTAAGTTGTTAAGACTTAAATATTTATTAAATTATTTAGACCTAACTACTTAATAAACAGAACTGTTAGGTATTTCTCTTGGGCTAGGGGCATGATGCAAAAATTCCTGAGACACTAAGGGTAGCATGAATTGAAATAGTTTGGGAACCTTTGTCTAAGTGATGATCATTTTAGAAACTCAGTAGCCTTACCATACTTTTACAAATACAGCCAGCTTTCATTATTTTTTAGATAAACCCATTGAACCCCGAACGTTTCATAATTTACACAAATCATACTGATTTACTCCCTTAAGATTATTCCTGTGTCCCTTCTTCTGAATTCATACATTTCAAAGTGCCCAGTTGCTGGTTTTTTACATCATAAAAGGGATGTGCGTCGTGTGGTTAGAGGCTGTGCACATGTGCACACTCCATGTGAGGAGGCAGGTGTAAAAAGTTTAGTGGTGGCTTTTATTATATAAAGTTTAAGTCAAATGCTTGTATGCTGGTGTGTGACTACTGGCCCACCTAGCTTCTTAGCACGAAGTGGATTTGCTGTATTGTTTAAAAGCAAACTTATTTTGAGTATAGTTTCACCTTTTTTCTTGTTGACTTGTAAAATACCCACTTGCAGCCATGTTATATGAATAGGTGCTTTCATATTGGTTTATCCTTAGTAACTAAATGTGTCTTCTCTATAGTATAATTTTTAAATATTGTTAATATCTACAATTAAAATGTATTTTAGAATTTATCTAAGAAGATAAACCATAAATTATTTTAAGTAAATGGTATCAAGCCAATATATTCATTAATATTGAATTTTTAGAAGTCATGTGTTAAAGAGACTGTTTGTTGTGGTTTGTTTAATTGCTAGGAGGATATCACTGGCCACTCCTCGACAGCTTTATAAATCTTCCAACATGACTCAGCGTTGGCAAAGAAGAGAAATTTCAAACTTCGAATATTTGATGTTTCTAAATACTATAGCAGGTAAGACATCTCATTCTTCAATCTCATAATATGTTTACGTTCATCAAAATCATTGGTAATGTGACTTGATGGAATACATTTTCTCCTTGGATTTCAAATACAGCGTTAGAATAAATATTGAAGCACTCACATTTAATGTTATCAGAACCCAGACGAGCTAGTACTGAGGTTTTAGATGCATTTATTGTTGAAGAGGCTTTTCCTTGCTCTCCTTCTGCCATTTCCTTTGCTGACAGCTTTGTCTGAAGGTTTATTAGAGTCAACAAACCATTGCCAGAGTGTCTGGAAATAATAATGGGAAAATGTAATTTCTCTACTTTGTCATTCTCAGCAATAGCAGCTAGACAGGAGAATAACAACAGGATTCTGCCTAGTACAGATGTCACCTGGATTATGGCATGATTGGGTTACAGCATCTTTTCCTCTTAAAGTCTTCAAATAAAAATATAAAATCAGGTTACATTTCTGAATGATGAGTAATTACCGTCAACCTCAGCAGTACCATGCTTGTAAATTAAAAGAAGGTGGTGGCTCTGTTTTTCTGCTAAATCAATGGTTGTCAGTGGTTAAACATATCTATGAGATTTAAATACCTTTTTCTTTTTTCCTAAATTAAGCTCCCGAAGCCTTTTTTCATGTTGAATTACTAAGGGTTTGCTTCTATAAATCAGGCACTGCAAAAATTTTTGCAGTCAGTGAATTTAAATAGCTACATAAATACATATGCTTACCCTAGGATTAGGATTCATTCTGAATGAATGCTAGAACCATGAATTTAGAGCCAGTTCTCTGAATCATTGCTTAAAGGAATAACTGTGTAATATTACTCTTTTTTAATCTATCACATATGTGTGAATATGGATGCTATAGGTATATATTAAATATGAATGATATATATATGTGTTAAATAGATAGGCAAGAGAACTCAATTTATCAACAAAAATATTAAAAAGTTGTTTGAGGTGTTTTTGCATTTTAATCACTTAATATATATTGTAAAGTTAATGCCTTTACTAATAGGATGCTAGAGGTACAACCAAAGAGCTATTTTGTTACATGTTAAATTTTATTGTATATTATACACACATCTCCATTGTATACATATATCTTTATGATATCTTCATGACATATTTCATGTATATTCCTATATCAGTATACACAACATACGTATCTTAAAGAAACCTATTTAATTCCTCAAAAAAAATAAAAGAAATGTTATACTATTTAATTAGCATGTATTATTTACATATATAGATAGAATAAACAAGCATCTGAAGTGTAAAGAACTTAATTTCATCAGCATATTAACGCAGACAGCATGATGTAGCAGAAAGATCTTAAGTGTCAATGCCAAAGATGAGAGAGAGAGAATCCCAGATCTGCCAACTTTGTGTCCTTGAGCACAGGTGGAATTTCAAGTTTTAATTCTGTCTTGGACTTTTAATCTTTCAGTAGCCATGTTTAATATGTTTACAACTGTTTAATAAGTGATATGTTTGGTCTTATATCATCTTGTTTTGTAGTGTTTTTAATATTTTCTTGCTTTTCATATTGTTTTGTTCCTCTTTGGCCATATAAATAAATTTCTGCCCACTCTTTTAGAATATGAGCATCTTATTATTAATTCTCCTAGAGATATGTTTAAAGTTTTAAAAACTCTTTAAAATATATTCCTATTGTTTTTAAACTCATAAGTGAATAAACATTTTTAATCACTTCTATGGAAAATAAGAACTTTAACTCAATTTACTTCTCATTCATTGCTTATCTTTGTCCGTATAATTTACTACCCAGAATCCATATTATTATTAAACTCTTATTTTTGAGAGTCTGTATATTTTTGCATATTAAGAAGGAATTCTAAACTCTCTATTAAAATTTTTTCTTGTTAATGCAGTATATTATTTTCAGCTACATGGATCTTTACCTGATTTTTTCGGAATAATGTTGTCTTTACATTCTTCTGCAGCATTTTTCTATATTCCCTGTGTGAAGTTTTTCTATTATCTATTCTTAGAGATCTATCAAGACTTTGTCTACCATATGTCATAGATGGGCATATGAGTTTTTTCCTTGGCTGTGCTAGCTTCTGGAACTATTGGATGTAAAACTGGAAGACAGGGTCATCTGCCTCTCTCCCAGCTCAGTTTCCAGTTTCTCTGGCATTCTTATTAAATGGTTCTGCTATTCTAAGATAGGATTCTGTCTCCTCCTCTGGATGGAATGGCATCGAGTTCATTGGTTTAAAGGACTCGTCTAGTCTCTGTCCCTTGCCATTGCATTTTACTCACGTCAGATATGTTTCCCACAATATGGGAAATACTGCCTGTAACTACCGCCCACTTCACACCTGTTGCTTTCTGGGAGTCTCTTTCTCTGTCTAGTTCTAGGAAGATTGTAATCTGGATAGAGATAACATTGTGATCCCTTCTAAAAGCTGCAGTATAGACACCACTTTTTTTTTTTTTTTTTTTTGGTTGGGACAGTGTTTGGTTTTCTGAGCTAGACTGAGCAGATCTTAAGAGGAATTTAAGTGTCCTCATACTCTCTTTTGAATCATTGGAGTCTGTTTTATTTGATGACATGAGGAATGTTTAGGCCACTTTTTTTCTTAAAGAATCTATTGGGTATTTCCTTTACAATGATTATAACTCAACATTAAAGCCTGTCTAGGGTAGATAATGGGATAAAAAGGAGTATAAAATAGGGACTGGGAACTCAGATCACTTACATCCATGGTAAATGAAATATGCATAAATAAGAGAGCATTTTCAGACAGCTGATGTTAAGTGCTGAACAAGTGCTATCATTGGTGAATGCTGTAAGAGCTAAGCACAGTGAAGGATTTTTTAAAATGTGTTTGTCTGGGGAGAAAATAAAGAGCAGAGCTTTACAAACTTCTGCCAGTTGGATAAGTGTGATGTGTTCAATGGACATGAGTATCATATCCTGGCTGGAGCAGAAAATAATAGGAGATAATATTGGAGCTACAGCTAAGAGCCAGATTGTAAGGAGCCTGGACATAGACTTGTAGGAGTTAGCATAGTTTTTTAGTAGAAGGGAATGCATTATGGACTTTAGGAAAATTAAACTAATAAACTATGTATGGCGTGAATCAGAAATGAGACACCTTAAAGTTAGGAAGAGCTGTTAGGAGTGTATTACGGAACTCGAGATGTGAAGTCAATTTGTTCATCCTTTTAGTTAATAGTTACTGAACACTCACTGTGTGGCACACACTCTGTAGTATAGTCAGAAAAACAGACATGTACACAGTAATTCCAGTAAAAAGTCATAATTATTATAATGGGAGAGTATACAAAGCCATTTGGAGTCATAGATCTAGAAAGCATCACGTATAACTAAGAGATCAGGGAAAGCTTCTCATAGGTGAGACACTTAAATTGGAAATTGAAATATGAGTAAGAATTCACTAGAAAGTAAGCAGAGAGCATTTCAAGATTAAAGGAAATGTGGGGTGAAGAGTTGGATTAGAATAATGGCAGCAGGTATGGCAGAAAGAGTAGTAAATAACACTATGGAGGATGTCATTATCCAAAATTTAGAAGTGACTGCAGTATGCTCTGGTTCAGTGGTTGGCAAAGTGTGGTACGCTGACGGCCAGTATCAGTATCACCTGGGGGCTTGTTAGAGATGCAAATTCTCAGACTCCTCCTCAAACCTACTGCATCAAAAACTCTGGGAGTGGAGCCCAGCAATCTACATGTTAGCAAGCCTTCTGTAGGTGCTTGTGATGTATAAAGTTTGAACATCATTGCTCTACACATTTAAGATCTAATTATCAAAACTAGATTTGCATATGGAAACATTTAGAACATACAAGAAAGCATGCAATTAAGTGCCATTAACTGTAATAAAAGTTTAGAGAAGAGGGAGATTAGTATGAGATAGTCTAGTCAAGGGAAGCCTCATAGAAAAGATGGGCTTCAAATTAACTCGTAAAGGATTTCGTCATGTGTAGATGATTATCCAGGCAAAGTGAACCATTATACAGAAGTAGAATGACAATTGGTAAAATTTGGGAGCATAAACATCCTGAGGTGCTCTCCCTGGATATATCCTGCTAGTTCTTCCCGCGCCATCATCTTAAATAGGAGTGCCAATTTATCCTGAGCCCCAGCATTGAGGATCTGGGTGATAGTTTTACAGAGAAGCTTTACAAAAGCCCAGATGAAATACTTGTTAGAGAAATCATTAGAATTATCTATTTTCCTGATTTGTGGAGAATACTGTGTATCCATTCATCTCTTCTTAATGGAACACTTCAGAGTTCTCTAAGGCTCCTAGAATAAAGGACAGTATAAAGATGTTAAATTGTACCAATATCACTTTTACTAACCTAGGTTCCACTAAATAATCAGGTTGTTTCATCTCAAAGTTTTAGGGATACAGTTATAGTTCAATAAATACTTATTTTATTTAAGTCAATCAATTGAAATTTAAGATTTATCATTTTTTGAGAGGATATTAGCATTCTTATTGACATATTGTATTTAATTTCCTGAGTAATCCAAAGCCAAGAAATGCCTGGCTTATATTTTATTGTAGACCTTTTAAAATACTTCTTTAATGTAACTGTCAACATTCAGAAAAAAATAGTAAATAATAGTTAACATTTATTGAGCAATTTACAATGTTGCAAACATGGTTCTAGGTGCTTTAAATGTATTTAATCATTTAATCCTAACAATAACCCGGGAGTTAGGCTCCCTTCTTGTTCCCATTTCACAAATCAGGAAATGAGGAACAGAGAAGTTAGATACTTGCCCAAGTCACAGAGCTAATATGTGAAGAAATCAGGATGCTCTTGCCTCTAGCGCTTCAGTCGACCACGGTACCATACTGCTTCAGGACGTTCATGGCACCATTCAGTTTCACCTCCAGATCAGCCTTATTCTGTTAACTGCTTTAAACCCAAACAATTAATGATTTTAAATAATTTCATCATTTTCTTTTACATTTCATCAAAAGAACCTTTTGAAGTTTATTTACTGTCATGACTTCTGTAGATAGGGATACATCTGGCACTGGATCTGGGCCTGGAATTACCCCTCTAATGCAGAACCTGGTACTGTTTTCAGCTAAGTCTCAGAGCCAGAGAAACAGGCTCTGAGACAGAGACTTGCTTGAAGGAAGTTTACTGGAGAGTATCCTTGGGTTCAGCCTCGGTGGGGGAGTGAAGAAAGTGCAAGTGGGCAGGAGGAAAAACTGAACCCCAAGGAAGTCGCAGCAAAGGCCTCAGCACATCCTACAGGGAACCAGGAGCTGGGATAACCTTTCAGAGTTTTCTTGTCTTAAGGCAAGGGGGCCAGGCCCTCATTACTTCCACTCCGCAGTCTTTGGATGCAGACTCCTGGGAAGGAAACAGGACCCTGGGTGAGAGGGCTTTCTTCTGCTGATGATGACTGCTGGAGAGGAAATTGGCTGAGCGCCACCAACTCACTAGCGACACAGCCACCAACCCAGCATCCAGGATGCTGGGAGTTCACAGAATCACCTAGAGGACTTGCTAAAACATAGATCATTGGGCCCCACCCAGTGGGTTCTGATTCAGTATGTTTGGAGTGGGGCTCAAGAATTTGCATTTCTAGGGCCCGGCCCCGTGGCCAAGTGGTTACGTTCGCGCACTCCACTGGTGGCCCAGGGTTTCACTGGTTCGGATCCTGGGCACGGACGTGGCACTGCTCATCAAGCCATACTGAGGTGCCATCCCACGTAGCACAACCAGAAGGGCATACAACTAGAATATAAGACTATGTACTTGGGGGCTTTGGAGAGCAAGAAGAAGAAGAAAATAAAATGGCAACAGATGTTAGCTCAGGTACCAATCTTAAAAAAAAAGAATTGCATTTCTGACGAGTCTCTAGGTGATGCTGATGCCACTGGTCCAAGGTCCACACTTTGAGAACCACTGCACTACACCTATATTCTTTAAAAGACATATCTAAAGATAAATTGTATTAATCTCATATAGCACTTGAATCTTCTATAGCACTGTCTGTGTTACACATTTTGGCACTTATGGTAATATGTCCTTAGCATTTTGTGTCTCTCTCTTCTTTCCAGTGAGATTATGAAGTTGCTAAGGAAAAAAATGTTTTGCTCAGTAGATACTCATGAAATTGAACTGATTTGATATTTATGCTTTATAAGTATTTGCATGATTTTGTGACCTATTATGTGAATTCACTAGAATTGCTGGAGGAGGGAATCTTTAAATTCTGGGATTAAAAAGAAGAGTTACAGAATAGGAATCTGAGTAAGAACATGAAACAATCATTTCTGGCTTCACATTTTTAAAAATATAGGTAAATATGACAATAAATTTACATTTTCTATAAAAATATTTTGATTACTCTTTTACGTTCTCAGATTTATCTCTTTCTTCAAAATATTATTTTCACATGAAATGCAAAGTACATCTTATGACCCATTTCTTGCTCTCCATTCCTTGAGGTCTCTCATACTTGGCCAGTTTTGCTTTTCTTCTTTCTAGATGTTTTAAAAATAAGACTCTCTCTAAAGCATACAGCAGCAGTGTCCTAGTATTAATGCATTATGTAGATATTTTTAGAACCTCATGTGACCTATGTATGTATACATAATTGCATATAAATAAGCACACATTTAACTTTATGTATGAAAGTTTTGTAAAGATACTTTACATAGTGAAGGAAGCTTGTCAAATATTCAGAAAACGATTACTTTTTAGAAGACACCTAAAAGTCCATAAATGTTTTCATGGCCTTTGTTTTGTTCTATTTATAAATTTAATAAATATTTATTATAGAAAATTGGAAATATAGAAAAGTGTGATTTTAAAAATTACTCATAAACCTAGCTATAAATATCATAGTTAACTTTTTGGCGATTTTTCTGTTTTTTATTTTTCTGTGTCTAGTGCATCATTGAGAACCTGCTACACGTAGTTTCACATTCTGCTTTTTCCATTTCTTTAAATATTATTTGAAGGCATGATTTTTAAAACTGCGTGAAAATCTAACTTAGGACTGTGGCATAATTTATTTAACTATTTTGAAACACTTGGGTTTCCTTGTTTATTTTTTAAAGAACATTAAGTTTTAGTATATTATGTGGAAGAATTTTAATAATGTTTAGAATTTACTAAAAATGTAATTTCAACCTCTGATTCCTGGAGTTGACCCAATTTCTGTTCATTGTGTTCTGAAAGATACAACTTGTGCTTCATTTTATACCTTATTAGATAATACTGTGAACAAGATGTTAAAATCTGGCATTCTTGCATTTAAAAAAATTGCAGAATGATTGCTAACATAACTCCATATAAATGATCCTGTTAGGTTTGAGAATTTTTTTTAAGGTTTTTGAGTTGCTTTTCATATGATCAGCTAATGAATTCAGCACAACTTCCCCAGCCCCAACCTTTTTCTCCTGTTTAGCATTTTCCACTTTTTTACTCTGTGATGTACAAGCCTTCCCTGGTTAATTATGTATATATTTAGCTACTGCATGTGTTGGGCTTATTATTGTCATCTAATTAGATGTAACTTGAACTGCTTGCTTCTAGAAAAATCATTAAAAATTCTTTCCTAATGACCTAGAGATGACAAAATGTCTGTAAAGTGTGAAGAAGCAGACAAGCACAGGAACATCGCTCTTAAAGAGTGTTAATCCAGATGCTGCAATCATCTAATTAAACAATATTTTGCTGTCATTAACATTTTCACCAAGGAATTGCAGTTATAATTTCTTTGTCAGCTGTCTCTAGATCACTTTACTTTCAAAACTAAAGTGCCATATAAAAACATTAAATTGGATGGTTTAATTAAAAAGTTTTTTTTAAACGAAGAAACATATCTAGTGTTTCTGAGATCTCATTTACTGCGCTTCACTTTTATTGTTTGAGTAGATTAGTGTCATAGGCTTGCAATATTTAATATTCATCTTCTAAGATAAATCCTTATGAGCACAGTTAGTAAAAAAAAAAATCTACACGTACCACTGCTGGAAAAGGAAAGAACCCTACCAATTACAGCACAAGATCATTTACTAAATTTCCATTATCCCAAAGAAAAAGAACACAATTGATAAATAAGTGCCTAGATGTCCCAGAACCTGACAGATATTACTTTAGAACCATGCCACTTTTTTAGTTAATTTAGTAAACATTAATTTTTTTGGTTTCACAAGGTGTTCAGTAAAATAATTAAAGTAATAATGTGAATTCATGGCTAAAACTTATAAATGCAAAATCCCAAACACCACTATTATTCTTTTTTATCCATGTGATTTTTAAATATATTGTGCATTTTAAATTCAAATAAAAAATATATATTGACTGTCCATGTTGCAAGGCTTTTATATGAAAATTTTTATTTAAAAAAGATTTTCATGTAACTGTGTCTACATTTATTTATTGTTTATTGTATTTATTAGAATTAAAATATTGCTATAAAGCTTTGGTAATTTAAAAATTACTAAATTTTCCTTAGCATTTATTGTCAAAGAACCTTCCAAAGCTTATTAAAATTGAGTTAAAAAAATGCAGGACAGATTAATTGCCATGAGCTGTGACTGTTGGCATCAATTTGTGTATATTTTTTAAAGATGATGCTTTCTTATTTTTTTGTATTTTTTCCAAAAATACCATTATATCTTTTCTTTTATTAAAAAATTATTTCTGTTAAAAGGCTAGTGTCAGGGCCAACCTGGTGGCGCAGAGGTTAAGTGTGCACATTCCGCTTCTGCGGCCCAGGGTTCGCAGTTCAGATCCCAGGTGCAGACCTATGCACCACTTATCAAGCCATACTGTGGCAGGCATCCCACATACAAAGTAGAGGAAGATGGTCAAGGATGTTAGCTCAGGACCAGTCTTCCTCAGCAAAAAAGAGGAGGATTGGCAGCAGATGTTGGCTCAGGGCTAATCTTCCTTAAAAAAAAAAGGCTAGCATCTTCAAATATGGTGCCTGTTTTTATGCTATTTATATTTATACAATACATTTAAGTACTGAGATAGTGTAAGTTAACTTTTTATTTTATTTTGACAGTTATTTCCTTCATATATAAGTTATAAAACTTCATCGTAAGTTTTAAAAACAATTATGGTATCTAATTTTCTGCTATTAATTGATTTATAGGTAATATAAATAGATGATATACAAATAACATCAACATTATTCTATAAAAATACACTTACATACTGGAAGACCTATTTTTCATTGAAGTTTATAGGTTTTTTAAGTAGAATGGTAACCCAAAACATGACAGGGAACTAAATATTCCTTGGGCCTAGTTAGAATTCCAGAAATAGCTATGCCTAGCCCATCTAGACTCTCTCTATATGTACTTGTATAGAAAATAAACTGAGAATAATCAGGTGTCCTAGGTTAGCGTATACATGAGCTATCCATAATAAATTTTAGAATTTTACACTTTGTATTTTACAATGATACTGCTTTAGCAGAACATTTTCGTATACGAAAGACTTTAATAAAGGTTCCAAATTCTTGTTTTTTCTCTTCAGTATTATTATTCACAATAGATTTATAAACATAAAGCAGGTCCATTCATTGGCTGAGCTGTCCAGCTGCAGACATTTCCTTCTGGTTTAACTTGCACATTCACACTGCCCTTTTCTCCGGTATATACATCCATGCCTTTACATGGTCCTCATCCTCCAAAGAGACTATCCTGTAATTTTTCTTCTTTATTTGGCTTATGTTTGTTCATCTTTTAAAATTTGGCTCCTTTTATCCCATTTTTTATCACGTACGTATTCATTCCTTCAGCGAACATCTATTGGACAAACAGTATGTGCCAATACACAGAGATTTAAAAAAAAAACCCAGACCCCACGTTCATGAGTTTACTGACTAGTGGGGAGGCAGACAAGTACACTGCCACGTATTAGCTCTAACAGACATCTGCATGACTGCTGTGGTGGGAGAACAGAGAGGAAACCCTAACCTCGCTTCCCCCCATTCCAGAAAATGCAAAATGGAAGCAACATTCTGCTTTCTATCAATTACATACATATATAATATAGACCTACATCAATTACACATTTAAAACAATATGCAGTTTTGTTGTAAAATGCAGAGATTCATATAATAAACAGATAAAATTGTTACCCAATAAAATGTTTACTAAATGAATTAGTTAATTTAGTTTGATGCTAATAATAGCAGATTTAGTTCTTCCTCAGATTACGGGGGTTCTTTTCTATTTCACAGTCACGTTTACCAATTCCTACAAGAATAGGTATATTTCATGTCAGTTCTTGATGATGAACAAGATAATGTATGCAGATCTGTGCCACTGTTATTCTGCATGCGATGTGTGCAATGAACTATCAGGGAAATAGCTATTTTGTATGGATTTGAATGGAACTTTAGAAAGTTGCCTATGATCAGATCATAACACATTTTTACAAAAAATAATCTTGTCCAACAAGTTTTCTTGGACCTCTGTTTCCTCATTAGTGATTCTCTTAATTTTATGTGATCATACGTTTTTTTCAGTACCGCTTTATGAGAGTGAGCCAATGCTGTGCTCTCCCGAAGTTTGTCACGTTCCCATTGTGCTTCAGTACCCTACCTGAAATACTTAAGTCATTCTATCAAAAAGAACCCCAGCAAATTCAACCTAAGACCCAGCAGTTCTCCACTAAAATGAAATAATATAATATAAAAAGAAAGATCATGAACTTAAAGGAGTGAAAAACATGTATGTGACATCTTCCTCTTTACTTTTTCATACTGGCTTCAGAGTACTTCTGTTAACTTGCAAATTCTCTACCCTGATTCTTGATATAAATTCATTGTAGTATTCTATATACTGGCAATATAATTTCTACATATATTCTCATTATGTAGAATACTATTACAGAATCTGTAAGTGTGTAGGTCAGAAGGGTGACCTCCGTCATGGCCACTTCCGGGGCACTGGCCTACAAGGCTCTGCGTCCACGGTGGCAATATTGTTTTCATCATAGTCAGCAGAAGAGAAGTGAAGCACGGAGGCACCCATGTGGCAAGTTATAGTGGGCCAAGCCTGGAGGTGACACATATCACCTCTGCTCCTGTTCTGTAGATTAGAACCCAGTCCCATGGCCATAGCTACTTGTAAAGGAGGCTGAGAAATTCAGTCTAGCCCAAGAAGAGAAATCAGTTATGATAAACAGCTAACAGTCTCTACCACAGGCTTATATTATAAAAGGTAATTTTAGTTACTCATTACTTAGTTATTATTGAGTGAATTCACTTGAAACACATTACTATAAGAATGCTTTTGATTAAACAAAGACGTAGTCCAATAAACAAATTACTTTTCGTCCTAAATTCAATAGTACATGTAGGGTATACAATGAACACAGAGATTTTCATTCCTCTTTTTTGCTTTTTCTAGGACGGACATACAATGATCTGAACCAATATCCTGTGTTTCCATGGGTATTAACAAATTATGAATCAGAAGAATTGGATTTGACTCTTCCAGGAAACTTCAGGGATCTGTCAAAGGTAACTTAAATATATAGACGTCAATTTTCTTCATAAGGCTATATTCTTAAAGCATTTCTACTGAGTATATATATTCAGTTAATGTTTGTAAGAAAGTAAACCTGGTTGTCTTCTCCTTTTGTAGTCAGTGTCTAAATCTCATCAGTTCTTAGCATAGGAATCATGCTACGAGAAGATAAATCAGTGCTAGTATAGGCAAAATGCAATCAATATTTGACAAAGAGCAGATTTAGGGAGAGATTACTTAGATATCCTAGGTTTTAAAGGTCATTGTAAAAAACCTGAAATTAGTACGAAGTATGATGGGGAATCATTTCTGTGATATATTTCTTAGGTGATAAGACATGTTGTCTTGATCATAATATGCATACACACACACTGCAGGGGAGCTTATACTGAAAAGAAAACAGGGCGCGATAATTTATCAAGGGCTTGTTAAGATACAAGAGAGAAGATTTGGCCCAAAAAATAGCAAGAAAAAATACATAATGGCGTATATGAATAAAAATCAAATTTCTGGCTAGTTCATCTCATTTATCCAGAGGAAACTTAAGTGGGATACTAAATTCCTTGAAATGCAGTGAAGAACTAGGAACTAGGCCCAAAAAGCTGTAGGCCAAGCTAATCTTAGAGCCAGGCCCTGAAGTTTATATTGTTTAGCCTTCCACAGTGGGTTAAAAGGCATATGTGTGTGTGTTGGTTTTGGTGGGGGAGGGTTAAGGAGCTCACGGACAAAGGTTAGCTAGCACAAGACTTGTGAACCAGGAAAACATACATTGCGGCCAATTGAAAATGAATCTAGCAGACAGTCTTTAACTCAACACCCCTTCTCTTCCCTCTTTTCTTGGCTTTGAAAACTAGACCTACCTCAATTGAAGTTCTGCATTCCTCTCCTTGCTGGCTATGTGACCTGAAACCACTTTCTCTTAGCCTCAGTTTCCCCATTTGTAATATGAGAGTAATAGTATTATTCTACCTTAAACAGTTGTAAAGATCAAATGACGCGTGCTTTTAAAGAAAGTAACAAAATACTTGGCACATAGAAACACTTCATGAATATTATCTATTATTATTACACATGGAATATTTCTTTGCCTCTTTTTGAAGCCTGCGTACTAATTTTTGCGTATTCTTACTCGTCATTTACTCTCTAGTTCTATGTGATTTCCTCATCAAATCTTAGTTGCTAGCTCATTGTTAATTTTAGTTATGATATTATAAGTTGTAAAGGGACCTAAGAAATTAGTTAACATCTTACTGGGAGTCACACAGCTGGTAAAAAAAAAAAATGCTATCAATTGAATTCCAATATGGTTGCAAATATAATCATTTTTCCAATGCAGTTGAACTGAATGAAAGTCTTTAACCATTTACCAAGTGCAAGTAATTATTCAGGCTCAGATAGATAGAAGCGCTGTAATTCACGGGGCCTGCCCTCTGGGAGCAAATCTAATTGTAGGTTATCTGAATAATAAAATCATTGCCTGAAAAGTTAAATAATAAGATACTGTGTTATATTAAGAGAACTACATGAGAGGCAATAAATAATGATGAGGAACAAGAACTCTGGAGCTAGACTGCCTGGGTTCAAATCCTAATCTACCATTTACTGGCTTTGGGGCCTTAGACAAGATTATTTAATTTCTCTTTGCGTAAGTTTCTTCACTTGTATAATGGGGACAATAATAGTAGGGTCGTTGTGAAAATTTGCTGAGTTAATAAGTGTAAAGAACTTAGAATTAGTGCCTGGCGTATCAGCCTTAGCTAGTCCTATATGTACATGAGATAACGTAGTAAATCATTGATATAGGCTATATACTTTGAATTGTCTTTCAAATAATAATGATAAATATATGCTGTTACATCCATATTGGAATGTGAATGTTTGAATGATATGCATTTTGACATGACTTGCCAAGGTTAAGGTTAGTCTTTGGGTGTAAAACAAAACCGGACTAACTCATCGATGTGAGGATGAAAACTGTCAAACTAGTTCTTTAACAAATCTTGTTTGCATGTGTTTCATTTAACATAAATTGAATAACCATTATGTAATAGGCACTACAAAATATAAACACAATGAAAATTTATAGTGTAGATTCTCAAGTAGCAGGATACATAGTATTAAAACCTCATAAGCTGACTACTACTATGGCTATTTTAGATTATTTTGAAAACAGGAAAGGAGGCTCTTTTTCTTTGAAATCAACTGGGATATCATGGTAAAATGAAGCTTATAGACCAAGGTTCCTTTCTTTCCCTCCATTTATTTGTTCATTCTTTCAGTCATTCAGTCAACAAATATTTATCACTCACTCACTATATGTCAAGCACTGTACTGGATGGAAGGGTATACAGGAGTTAATAAAACAGAAATAGTCACAGCCCTCTTGGAAAGGGTCCAGTCCAGAGCTGAGATGAATACTCAAGAGTTACCAGATATCTGTGCATCCAGCATATATGACAGTAGGTGTAATGGGGACTGCACCAGATTGGAGAGTGCATGCTCAACTACTTTAAGGCCTTGGACTCAAATGTTCTTGAAACACTATCCCAACCAAAGAAAATATGGCCTTCATTATGATTAATGTGGATTAGAGAAGGCATATGGTAAAATATTTGCTAGTAATTATCGATCTTTTGTCTGTGCATGTAGAAAAGATGAGATAAATGAGGAAGTTGCCATTTCTAAAGTAACGAGAATATATAAACATTCTTCAGGTTTTTAAAGCTGATCTGTTTAATCTATATTCCTTTTGGCAGAACGTTCCCCTTTGTGGCTCACATGTGCTCTCCTAATTTTATATAGTGTTAAATAAGTAGACAAGGTAAACAGACTGAGCCTAAATAAATTAGGCAATTTGAGTACCAACTATACTTTTGCAAGCATGAAGTCCTTCGTGTTGTGAACATTTGAATCCATGAGCTCTTAAAAGATAGATAGCTTTTTCTTACAATTCTACTATATTCCATGCTTTAGCAATTTGTTCTTTATATTCTGTCAGACTCACATGATAGGAAAATGTTAGCAAATTAAAGCCTCTTGATGTGTTAATAAATTATTCTTGCATTGTTCCCATGCTTCATTGAATTTCTTAATAGGAACTTCTTACAAATGGAGTAGAAACCCAAGACTATCCTGTATAAAAATCATTAATAAACAAGATTTTAATGTATGAAAATATATCATATTATACGCCTAATGGGAAAATGACATTTGAAGTATAATAATATAATTGGAAGGAAAAACTACTAATAATGCAATATTATTGTAGTGAAGGGATGACCACTAAGAAGCACATGAAATTCTTGTAGTTACAATCAATACTACAAATGAAATTTTTACTGGAGGGTTTGTTAATCTTCAAAAGTTCAAGGAACAATTGGAATATTTGATTGATTTTATTAAGTAGGAATATTCTAAAAGATCTCTAACAACAAAAGAAGATGTTCCTAGTCAAAGATTAGGGTCCAAGTAATAATTCCTGGCAGTCAATAATTCTAGAATTTGTTTCAGTAAGCAATATTTGGAGCTCCAAATAATTTTTATATTCTTTACTATATAAAAAAATTAAGAATCTATGAAATGTACTATCTTAAAAAAATTAAAAATTTCTTTTCTTTATATCCCGACAGTACTCAGGCTTCATGAAATTCTTTTGTTATATCAGTTAAGACTCTTGAATGAACATTTCAGACAACCCAGCTCAAATGGACTTGAATAATAAATCAATATTATTGGTTCTTAAAGCTGAAAAATTCAGGGGAAGGTTTGATTTTCAGCAAGATTTTTTCCAGTGATACAAATAATGCCACTGAGGACCTGGTTCTTTCCATTTTCTGTTCTGCCTTCCCCGCTGTGGGCTTCATACTCACCCTCCATTGGGTGGCCTCCGGTAGTTTTAAGTACTCCCCTTTTAGTAGCAAAATGGCTGTAACAGTTCCAGACCTCACATCTTACTATCCAAACGAAGAGAAAGCATCTCACCAAGAAACTCTCATGGAAGACAGGAGAAACTTTTCTTTCCCAGAAATCCCAGCAAGTGTCTCCTCATGTGTCATTGGTACTGCTTAAGAGGGATGGCATATGTTAATTCAAGAGGAGATAAGCCCGTCATTTCCCATGGTTGGAGCTAGAGGTAGAGTCAGGATCACATAAAACACCTCTCTAAGAATGCTGGTGTGAGAGTTGGCGGGAGGAAGTTTGGATTCCTGTCCTCTTTCCTAAAGAGAGGAGGCTTAATTGGTGGTCAGCAAACAACTCTTTGTTATATATTATAAAGGGCCGCACAGTGTGTCTGAGAGTTTCTTCTTTATGATCTCTATAATCTAGAGAATAACAAATAAGTTACAGGTTTGTATATACGTAGCTACTACATGAAAAGAGCTTTGCAAGATGCTAAGAGGACTTTAAAGTGTAGCCCTGACCCTCAAGGAATGTTCGTTGGTTGGGAGGGGACAAAAAACAATAGGCAGTAGGTTGCTTATTACATACGTACAATTATGATATATGGACATTAAGTAGAGTCAGAGATACATTTGCCAGAAGCTAATGAAGCTTAAACGTCAGAGCTCATCAAGTTTCAGGGGCTCTTTCTTATCTCTTGCCCCTAATTTTATGTTCGTATGTTCCTAGTTTTATGTTCATTTTCTTAAAGAGCCTCTCCTCTACAAATCGCCTGTTTTAAGTCTCACAAAACCTGGGTCCACTCTCAGTGCAAAGAAAGGAGCTATCTCTTGAGTAAACCTGGATCGCTTTGTGGAAGAGGCAAATGAGAGGGGTACAAAGGGGTTCCAGACATCCAAGTACACCTGGATATATTTCTTCCCATATCTGATCCAGGTCCATAATTCACCTTTTCATGCCTTTCTTGCATACTTCCCCAAAACATTGTGACAATATTGGCAAAAAATGGTTTTATATTTCATTTTTAAGCTGCATCTAATATTTAACAAAAAAGCATGTCGGAAAAATTGATAGCAGTATTTTTATAGAATTGTACAGACTAGAACTGAAAATGAGAAGCAAGTAAATAAAAATAAGGTCTCTGCACCAGACGTACTTTTCCTGGGGCTTTATAGCAAGGATAGGATGACGATCAGAGCTGGAGATGGCTTTCTTGTTCTTGCCAAAGTCCCTATGACAGCAAGGTCTACAGCACCCAGCTCTCATTTACAGAGGAAGTTGAAACCTTGAGGTTTCTGTTCTCTTTATTGGACGCTGGGAAAGGTTAATCCTGGAATTATCAAACCTTTTCAGTTTTCCTTTCTTTGTATCAATATTAAAATTGAGAGAAAAAATTGGAATGTGGAAAGAATTTATTTAGGCTTTGTTTAAATGTTGTTCTCTCACATATTGTACAATCTTAGACATGTTTCCTAAGCTCTCTGAACTCTGTTTCCTCATCTTTAAAATGAGCACAGTAGTATTTACATAAAAGAGTTGTCGAAAGAATTAAATGCACTAATGTAAGTAACACACCTTGTATAAGGCCCAGCACACATGTGGCATTCAATGACTGGTAGCTACCAAGCAAATTTCCATAATTGAGGGTTCATTGTCATTGGTATGATTGAAAAAAGTCTAGTGAAAGATGATTTGATTTAATTTTGTTCTAATAAAATAAAAAGTACCTTTTAATGAAATATAAAGTTTTTTTCGTGGAATGAATAATTGCTTTTTCATCTCTTTAAATTACCGAATTATAAAAACTTTAAACATCAAAATACTGAAGTTAAATGTTTATTGAAACTTGAGGTGCAGGTTTATTTAGACTGAAATATTTTATTATATGTATAATATTCTTACTCTATCATTAGCCCACTTATCAAAACAGTTGAAGAACACAGGAGCAATGAAAGTTCCTTGTCAGTAAAATTTCTTAGACCCTTCATTTGATTAGATGTCAAAGGTTCAAGTTTTATTTATTACATGTACAGGTTACAGGTTATGTTTATTGTTTGACATGATGGACAGCAAATGAAACAATCTATTATTGATTTATCTTTTCAATACTCAACCAGCAGTGTGTGTAGAGATTTCTTTGCCCAATTTATACAGATTTTCCTTATGGAGATGTGACCTTGTGGTGAAATCTATCTAAAACATGATATATGCTAGTGCTTCCATTATTTACGTATATTGATATGAACTTTACTCTTAAATTACAGTGGTTACATGACTTTGACATGAAGCACAGCCTCTGCTCATTAAAGTGTAAATGGGATTTTCTTTTTTCCCAGTCATGCCCTCTGATAAATGAAATAGTTTCATCACAAAGCCACGTCCTGCTGATATTGACATGAGCATAAGACATCACACACCCCCCATTCATTGAGTGGAAAAATATATTTTGTTAACACAGGAGTTGTTTGACTGACAGATGATGATAAGCATAACCATTTTCCCAAATTATTATGCCACTTAAAAAAAGGAAGTGATAATGCCTTGAGGCTTCAAAATGTGATAATGCAAATGGATGCACTGAAGTGTGAATACTCTTCACCCGTCCACCCTTGATACTGCCAAATGTCTGTATACCACACAGAAAAGAGTTTACATTGTTAAGGTGGGGAATGCTCAACCTGGCAATACAGTGCAAGTTTCTACAGTTATTTTGTCTTTCTTTTTCATCTTAAGTTAACAACATCTAAAGTGACATTAGTTTTACTTACTTTAGTATATAATCTACCTAATGTTAAATTTTAACAAAAAAACATGAAGAATGGGCAAAACTACTAAGTGTATTAGTAGCTGACTATGATGATATAAAACTTATTAGAAGATAAAAATGTGAATGTGTAAATTTAATTATATATCATCTGCCAAAAAACCTGCTGCCAAATTTGAAATGTTTTTCTAAATGTATGTTGAATGTCACCTTAGCATACAACCCAATTTGAAAATTGTTTTTGTTAGGCTTACTTATATTGCAGTGTTGAAGGGAAAGTGCTGCTTTAAGACAAGGTCTTGATTGGCAGTATTTGGATACTGTTTTAAACTCATGGAATAATCCAAGCTGAGGGCATAACTTGCAAGGGGAGAAATGCAAAAAGGTACCAATTTCAAAATTGGATTTAAATTAATAATTTTATTCATTCACTTATTCTTTCATTATGCAAGCATTTATTGCACACCTACTCTATGCCAGGCACTGGAGATAAAAAGACATTAAGAACTGGTCCACACTTAAGAGTTTACAGTCATTTATAGTTTACCCAGCGGCATATTATGCTCTTTTTCTTCTAACGTAAAGGAAGGAAGAACCAAGAAAAGTACAGACAAAGAAAAAGGTTGATTCACCAGCCCCTTGGTAACCAGAAATAGTGAAGTGTTTGTCTGTTTGTTTTCATCTCCACTGTGGTTTGTTGGAGACGTATACCAGGGTGACAGAGAGCTTTAAAGATTTACCAAGAACTCCCAAACCAGTCCTACACTCCGTCTGCTTAAATGTCCTCTTAGCCTCTTTTCTTGTTCCTTCCCATGTAGCCAATTGTCTTACCTTACAGAAAAAGGGGGGGGGGGGGAATACTGGAGCCTGTCTTACTTTGGAAAATGTAAGCTGCTAAGGAGGCACCCTTCCTAGTGCAGGCTCTTAGGAGAACACTATCTGGAGAAAGGAGAAGAGAGACTGCTGTCTGCACCTTTTTCACCAGCCACACATGCCATCTAAAGTATAGCACTGTCATGGCAAAGCATGGCCAATGTCAGTCTTCTTTAACCTTCTCGCCAACTGAAACAGAATGTTAAGTAGAGATGATCTTGAAATTAATCTATAGGCTCATGATTATCCTACTTCTTAGTACTTAGAAAACTTTTAGAACCAACCCATGAAGATTTAAGATACTTTATTTATTCTTCCATTGTTCTCATGTAAAAATGGTCACTTTTCACTAAAATACTTAAAATTATTTTTTTGAGGGGGAATTATTCTGGAATAATGATAACAATAACAACCAACATTTGACCTGCACTTATTATATGCCACGCGTTGTGCTAAACATCTTACTTAGATTTTCTCATTTTATCTTCACAACTCTGTGATAAATTACATAAGTTATATAGCTTGCATTTCCTTTTATTTGTTACCTATTATTTCTCTACAATAGGTAAGCAGAATATACTTAAAAAAAAAAAAGCCTAGTGATTAATTTACCTTCTTGGTGCCCTCTGCCTTTCCTAAATGCCCCACACGATGGACAGTCGTGTCAGATATGCACAAAGGAGACAGAAGGGATGTGTTCTACAGCTCCAAAGACTTCAGTCCTGTATGGGACTGACATACCTATGAATGCGCTAAGGAATTTTGCTAATCAAAGTGCAGCTTTCTTCGTAATATAATTAATCATGCTTATTCGTCCTATGAAAAAGTGTAAAAAGAAGTACACGCAATTATAGCCAGCAAAATACAAATCTTAACACTTCCTTTTATTAATGCTTCATTACTTCAAGTTCCATTTCTTAAGAATGTATGTGGATATTGTGTAGTGATTAGCTGGAGTTCACCTGATAATAAAAGGCCGTATTAAGCAAATTAATAGTGTGCATAAAATGGCAAAGAAGAGATTTAATCTATTTAAGGGAACAAAATTTTCACACATTTTATAAATACAAATTTTCAAATTAAAAGCATTCTTATCTGTAAGAACAACCCAAAACCTAGGCCCCATAGGAAGGACTTAGTGTAAATTTGAAAGATTTGCTTGCTTTTTACACTCCATTTTAATTTTAGTTTGACTTTTTATTATAAAAATTTTCAAACATAAAGTACCAACAATAATTAATACCCACTTACCCAATACCTAGATGTTATAATTATTAACATTTTAGCAATTTTTGCTTTGCTAAAGTATTTTAAGGTAAATCAAAGATTTCATACTTCACACCTAAATGCTTTAGTATGAAAAAAAATCTTCCTACATAACCAGATAACATCATCACACCTAACAAAACTTACAGTAATTCCCTAATACTATCTAATACGGTGCCTATAATCAAGTTTTCCCAATTATCTCCTATATGTCTTTAAAAATTGGTTTGTTCAAACCAGGATTCAGTCAAGAACCATATATTACATTTGATTCTTATGTCTCTTAAGTACCTTTTAGGCTCGAATAGCTCCCAACCACTATCACCACCCCCCTTTTTTTCATGATATTGATTTTTAGAAGACACCATACCAGTTATCCTATAGTATCTCACCTTTTGAATTTGTCCTTTTTTCCTCGTGTTGTCAGTTAACTTGTTTTAACTAGTAAAGTTCTAAAATGTGGTGATTCAAATATCAGTGAGTATTGATAACAGGAATTTGGAAATATATAGTCTTTATTGGTTGCTAGCTAAAATATAAAGTTACTATAATTGATTAAAATTTATAAAAGTTAAAATGTTCACATTTAAAGGAAATTTCAAGGGAGATCTCATCAAGATGGCAGTGTAGGCACACTCTGAACTCATCTCCTCCCATGAAGATAACCAGGTTACAACTATTTTTGGAAAAATTACCCTGGATATAAAACTGAAAACTGAATGAAAGATATTTCTGGGTCAGATAATTGAAAAAGCCATCTAAAATTCTATACACGGAATAAACCAAATTCTGATCAAACAGTAAAAAGGAGTTAGGGAAGACTAAGAATCTCCATTATTCTCACTCCTCAGAGGCAGCTGACAGTTTTATGCATATTCGTCAAAAATTTTTCTCTAAGTATTTAAGCAAAACTCTATTGCATGTATCCTATTGGATTTTTAGAGAAACATTGATAATGCTATCTCATGCTGTTTTTGCAAATGCCTTTTTTCACTGCTAGTACTAGTAATGGTAATTTAATTTTACCTGTAATCCATTCTCCACAAAACCATTGGTGTTACCTTTTTAAAGCCTAACTCAGGTCTTGTTTCTCTCCTGCTTAAAACCACTCAGCGACATTCCACTGCATTTACCATAGGATGTGTTTCATCACCCTGGTCTACAAAGCCATGTGATATGCCTCTACCTGTGTTCTCTCCTTATCTACTAACCTCTTCCTCTCATCAACTAGGCTTTAGTCACACTATCTTTCTTTCTGTTCCTTGAACATGTGTGTCAGGCCCCCTTACAGCCTTTGTGTGTGTGTGTGTTTCCAATTATTTTATTGATGTCCTAATGGTTTATAACATTGTGTGATTTCAAGTGTACATCATTATTTATCAGTTTCTGTATAGACTGCATCATGTTCACCATGAATAGTCTGATTTTTATTCGTCACCACACGTACGTGCCCCTTTACTCCTTTGGCCCACCCTCCACCCCCTTCCCCTCTGATAGTCACTAATCTCTTCTCTTTATCCCCATGTTTGCTTATCTTCCACATATGAGTGAAATCATGCAGTATTTGTCTTTCTCTGTCTGCCTTATTTTGCTTAACATCATACCCTCAAGGTCCATCCGTGGTGTGGCAAGTGGGACAATTTTGTCTTTTTTAATGGCTGGGTAGTATTTCATTGTGTAGTATTTCATTTCATATATTTATATACACACACAATATATATATGTATACCACCTCTTCTTTATCCATTCATCCGTTGATGGGCACTTGGGTTGCTTCCCTGTCTTACCTATTGTGAATAATGCTGCAGTGAACACGGGGGTACATAAATCTCTTTGAATTGTTGATTTAAAATTCTTTGGACAAATACCCAGTAGTGGGATAACTGGATCGTATGGTATTTCTATTTTTAATTTTTTGAGAAATCTCCATACTGTTTTCCATAGTGGCTGCACCAGTTCGCATTCCCACAAGCAGTGAATGAGGGTTCCCTTTTATCCACATCCTTTCCAACAATTGTTATTTCTTGTCTTGTTAACAATAGCCATGCTGACAGGTGTAAGGTAATATCTCAGGGTAGTTTTGATTTGCATTTCCCTAATAATTAGTGATGTTGAACATCTTTTCATGTGCCTGTTGGCCATCTGTATATCTTCTTTGGAAACATGTCTGTTCATATCCTCTGCCCATTTTTTGATTGGGTTGTTTGTTTGTTTTTTGTTGAGTTGGATGAGTTCTTTATATATTTTGAAAATTAACCCCTTATCGGATATATGATTTGCAGATATTTTCTCCCATTTGGTGAGTCGTCCTTTCATTTTGTTCATGGTTTCCTTTGCCTTACACAGATGCTTTTTAGTCTAATGTAGCCCCATTTGTTTATTATTTCTTTTGTTTTCCTTGCTTAAGTAGATGTGGCATTTGAAAAAGACAGATGTCAAAGAGTGTACTGCCTATATTTTCTTCCAGGAGTTTTATGATTTCAGCTCTTACATTCAAGTCTTCAATCCATTTTGAGTTAATTTTTGTTTATGGTGTAAGATAACGGTCTACTTTCATTCTTTTCATGTGGCTGTCCAGTTTCCCCAACACCATTTATTGAAGAGACTTTCCTTTCTCCATTGTATATTCTCGGCTTCTTTTTATTTCTGGACTTTCAATTCTGTTCAGTTGATCAGTGTGTGTGTTTTTGTACCAGGACCGTGCTGTTTTAATTACTATGGATTTGTAGTATATTTTGAAGTCAGGGATTGTGATGCCTCCAGCTTTGTTCTTTTTTCTCAGGATTCCTTTGGCTATTTGGGGTCTTTTGTTGTTCCATATAAATTTTAGGATTCTTTGTTTGATTTCCGCAAAGAATGCCCCTTGGAGCCTTCGTCCTAGCTCTTGGTCTATCTTAAAGTCTTCTATTCATAAAAGCATTTCATATGACTGGCTCCTTCAGTCATTCACATCTCTGCTCAGAGGTTCTTCTTGAGAGATGCCTTCCCTATCCTCCAGTTGCTGCTCTCCTCTTATTCTGTTTTAATTGTCAGTAAAGCACATATCTCTGGTACTTTCTCAGTTAGATGATCATTTTATTTAGGTTTCATGTGTCTCTGCCTCTACAGACACACACACACACACACACACACACACACATTTAAGTGCAAGCTTAATGAGAATAGCAATCTCACTTACGTGATTCTAGAGTCTAGAGTAATTTCTGATACATAGTAGGCACTCAATACTGACTTAATGAATTTATCTTGGAATATTTTCAAATCAGTTTTTTT
Organism: Equus quagga; assembly: GCF_021613505.1. Lineage (NCBI taxonomy): Eukaryota > Metazoa > Chordata > Mammalia > Perissodactyla > Equidae > Equus > Equus quagga. The sequence goes on along the minus strand of NC_060272.1, from coordinate 67,654,206 downwards.
GATTAGATGCGTAAAATACAGCAGTGTAGGTATATCATCATTTACTCGACTAGTACCTTACTGGATATTTAGACTGCTTTTAGTTTTGGGGGAGAGTTTTGCCATTTCAAGCAATGCTGTGAGATATATTCTTGTATCTGATTCTTTCCGTATTATAAATTCCTCAAAGCAGAACTACTGGATCAAAAGCAAGTGTATATTTAAAAAAATATTGCCAGTTTGCCCACAAAAATGTATACCAATTTATATTCCTACAAACAGTATTATGACATATCATGTTTTACTACAACCTGGCCAGCACTAAGTATTGTCAAGCTTAATAATTTTTGACAGTCTAATAAATAAAAATAGTTTTTGTTTGACATTTTAAGAATTGCCGGTGTACTTCTGACTTTTTGGTATAAGTAACAGAAAATCACCTTAAACTGGCTTTAATTTAAAATAGAAAGTTTTTATTGGCCCATATAACTGAGAAATCCAGGAATGAGTCAGTTCAGGAAAACTGGATCCAGGGGCTCACCAGTGCCACAGGATTGCTACACCTCTGGCATCTGTCCTCATTGGCTTCCTTCTCAAACAGGCTTCCCTATGTCATAGCAGTGATAACCCCACTAGAAAGACAGGATGCCTCTTTCTCAGGTAGTTTCAGCAAAGTTTCATTGGAGTAACTTGAATCATGTGCCCATTTCTGTACCAATCTTAGTAGCCTTATAGATAGAATGTGGTGATTGACAGGTCTGGATCACTTGCCCACCCAGGGGGTCAGGTAATGGAGTCAGCCAACTTAAACCAGGTAGTCCAAGAGTGAGGAAGAAGTGGTTCTTAAAGGAAGAAGGAGTAATGGATGCTGGACAGAAAAAGAATAGATACCCATTACACTGTATGAGCTGGTGCTGTTTTTTCTACATATTGGAAATTTGCATCTGCTACCTGTTCATCTCATTTGCTCATTTATTTAATTAGATTGTTGATTAGTTTCTTGTTAATTTGTAAGAGCTCATTTCTTAAGGAGTTAGTCCTTTATCATAGGTGCTATAAATAATTCTCACTTTGTTGTCTTGATTTTGCCTAAAAACTTTGTCTAAAATTTCCACATGTAAATTTAAAATATTATACAATCAGATCAATAAGTCTTCATTCATTCAGCATTTATTATGTACCTAAAAAGATCCAGATACTGTATTAGGTGCTGAGACTACAGAGATGAATAAAACATAGGACATTCTCTTGAAGGGCTAGTCTACTGGGTAAAAAAAGTTATAAACTTGCCTAACTATTACCAGATGGTGTCATGTAGGCCTTCATAGATGAAATTTGAGCTGCTTCTGGAAGAATGAGTTGAAATTCCCTGGGCAGATAAGAAGAGAGGCAGGGAATTTACTTGAGCACAGAAGCATCTGTAGGTATGATTTCTATATCATCATAACTGAGAATTTTAAGAATGATGATATATAGCTCATGACTGAAAAATAAAGGCAAGAATTCTTGAAACCTCTTCTAAGGATTCCTGAACCCTTGGCTATTATAGTGAAAGGTAACAAGATAACTTAGACATGTGGAAGTTCAGAAGTGTTAAGAGTGTTGAGACAACTAAAAGCAATACTTTGAAGCCAAACAAATCAATCAGCTGTACCCAGCTTCAAGCTGTATCTAGCACACAGCTCCAGCCGGTTCTGTAAAATATATAGCCACCAGCTAACAATGTCATCTTGATTTGACTTGTTCTATTTCTGAGAATCTGTGATGGATGCGGAATTAAGTAGATAGTTATAGAAGAAAAACATGACATCAAAATCAGAATTTCATATTTAGTGATGGAAAAGTAAGGCAGTGTTGTAGAAAGAGTAGAGACCCAGGGACATGTTTCCTCCTCATGAAATTAGGCTCGGAGTGAGTGCCTTGCCCACCTGAGAGACTTATGAAAATCAATCTGGAAATGGATGTGAAGACACTATCTTATACAAATATATACTATCAATCTAGAAAATAGATGTGAAGACAATGTCATATACAAATATATAGTATCATTAGCAGTTGCAGAAGCAATAGTGAACTCTCAAACATTTTATATATACAAGTAGAATCCTTATTCAGTGAGTATCATGAGCATTTGAAAGTTTTTTTAATATGTTAGAATTCAGTGTTATTAATCTTACTTTAATTGAATCTCTGATTTCTCCTTGAGAATCCGTTTTATTCTTTCAATTTTCAATCTATTTTAAGGGCATTGACCATGGCTCAAATCAATCCACATTTATTTTTGATTTATTTATTCAGATCAATCCAGTTCTACCTCAGACTTTTATATTCTCTAAAGTCCTTTTAATGTCTCATATAGTACCATTTACCCAATAAGTATTTTTTTATTTAAATGATTTTGGTTGCTCATCTTTGCCTATTTAATTTATATACTTGGCCCATAAGAAAGGACTTGATAAAACTCGTAAGGTTTTATAAAAATAGAAAAATATTGATAGATCAAGACTAAAAGAACAGAAAGGGAAAGAAAATAGGAAAATGAAACCAAAGAAAAAGTTGGCACTCAGAAATATATACCGTAAGGATTCTAACCAGAATTTTTCAAAGTACCTTCCAAGGAACACTAGTTCCATTGCGTGTTAACAGTTACTATGAAAACAAAAAGAAGGAGGAGGTTCTAGTAAAAATAAATAAAGTAACAGATAAATAAATAAATAGGAACCACTGTAGTGAACAAAATTAAATAATTCTGTTTATAATATTTCTCAGAGCCTGTCTATAATAGTGTAAATCTCCATGAACATCTGTCAGGATTTTTGTTCCAGATAATCAAATCACACAGTTTTTTCAGGAAAACAAAGCTTTTTGTGGTACTAAAGGCTGAGATGAATTTCTCTCTTTAATATTCAAAAAGGGGAAATTGAAGGATAGACTAGAGAAAGTCATCATCATTTCTTCAGTGAATTCAATAGTGTTTCAAGTAGACGTGGTAATGTTACACATATAATTTTCCACCAATTTTATATTGAAAATAGTGCTTTTTTTCAAGCTATGTAGGCTTTATAGCAGTTTTAGAAATTGAATTATAATAATGAAGTGTTTAGAGGTAGAAATCTTATTTTTAAGTTTTGCATTATCTGCATCATTTTCTGCTATCTGTCGCAGTGTCAACTTGTAGCATATAAACTCACGAGGATAAAATAATAACAAATCTAATAGCAAGTTCTAAACTTTCAGTTACACCTTTTCATATGGAAACACCTAAAAAAGCACAGAGGTAACTGTGTCTAAATGCCTACTTTTTGAGAGAAAAGGAAGTTGGTTATTGCTACAGTAGTTATGGTAAAAATTGAAATAGTTTGCAGAATAAATTTATAGCTTTCATTAAGTGTAGTTTTACTTTTTCACCAAAATTCTTACCTTATACATCTGCTAAATCCAAATGGTATTGACGTTGCATTATTTGCTCAAATTTTAAAAAGATAACAAAATTGCAACCTTATCAATTTATACATAGGTAAGTAGGTAGGTATAGGTAGGTAGATGATTGATAGATAGATAGATATTATATCGATTAGAATCCCATAAGAAAATATGTCACCTGTGATGAAATTCTCATTTCCCAAACAGACATTTTGAAGCATTTTTACTTCGAATGATTTATTGCTGCTTGATTACTAGAAGCAAAATAATAGAAAAATAATAGGTACAAACCAAACCACATTTTATTTTATAAAATTTATTTCTAAATGCATTAGATAAAAATTCAAAATTAGAAATATGTAACTTTTAAAAAGTTACTAATGGAAACATATACAGACTTTAATACTGTGCAGCTGTTTCCTACAAAATATTGTTCTATAAAACACTCCAATAAAATGACTTTGATGAAACTTGAGTAAATATAAAGTGTAAATATTTATTTTACCCCCTCTCCAGTAGTTGAGGAGAAGGCTGGAAAAGATTAGAGGAAGGGCCATGTTCTTTTTTCAAGGAAGCTTTGTGAGGTCTTGCACAACAAACAATATCAGATAAGGTCAATCCTTAGGGATTGTGCAGACATTGTATGCATGTGAAAGATCTTATAGCACATTCAAGACAGAACAAGTATTAAATATCTTAAATGCTTTGAAAAAGATACACTTATAATGTTGAGTTAGAAAGACTGATGTCTGTACATCTAGAAAGTGTGAAATATGTAGGCCATTTTAAATAAAAAACTTACTATCTCAATTCAGTAACAGAGCTCACATTCATTCCACTCTAGTAATTACCCTCTTACCAAAAAAGTAATTATATATTTGTTTTAAATGTTATTAATATTTTATGTGACATTTAATGAAATTATATTGCCTTTTTATATCTGTTTAAAAAGACTTGAAATTACCAGTGAAATTTAACACAGAATAAAGTTTAAGCTTTAGAACGTTTAAAAAATATTTATTTGAACTAAAGTTTTTAAAAATTAAATAAATTGTTTAGACTTTCTTATTTTTAATTAAATAATTTTAATTAAATTTTTAATCTTTAAATAAAGTTAAAGAAAAACACAATTTACAAATAATTTTAATATTCAGGATAAGAACTCTTGCAAATAAGAGTTTATTATGGAAATTGTAACAGACTTTTAACTGCTGACAACATTGTGTTGTTTCAATTAGTCCCCTGGGACTAAAAGAAAAAGCTTACAAGCAATTTATAAATGAATCTTTCTCTCTTGTGTAACATTATTTGCCCCATTGAAACACTAATTTTCTACTACTTCTCTTGTTAAAATTAAGCCTTGGGGGAAACTTCATACTTAACTAGTAATATTAAATTTGGAAATAAAGGAGTTATATATTATACTTAGTATTCATCTTTTGTTTTCTCTATAAACGTTTATTTTTATAGTATGCAACCTAAAACAAAATAATGTAGCTATTAGGTATCATAAGAGTGGACTCTATGTCTCATTAAACCAAAATCAGATAAAAACATAAGCTAAGGCCGTTTGCTATTTGAAATCATGAGGAATCTATGCTAGAAACTTTATTTTTTTTGCTGAGGAAGATTAGCCCTGAGCTAACATCTGCGCCAGCCTTTCTCCACATTATATGTGGGTCACCACCACAGTGTGGCTGACAAGTGATGTAGGTCTGCACCCAGGATCTGAACCTGTGAACTCCAGGCCACAGAAGTGGAGCATGCTGAACTTAACCACTATACCACAGGGCCAGCCCCTTAGAAATTCTTAATGATTAGATGTGGTAAGAAGTTTGAGACAATGATCCAATTAACACATGCTTTGTTGAAAAATATATGTATGTTGTATCCTGAGCATTTTACTGTATGCTCCACTATAGGGATTAAGATCATAATTGGTAGTGTGGTGGTACTGGTGGGAAAGGTCTTAGTGACCTTAGCAAAATACTTTTCAGGGAATCTGAATTGTCTGGATTATTTCCATCAGCCTTAGGTTTGTAGTTTAACTTAATAAAAAGGATACATGCTCCGTTTGTATAATAACAATGGAACTAACATTCCAACAGGGTTTCCATATGGTTGATTGTTGTCTTTTAAACTCTAGCTAACAGGCTATTAAGACAAAGTTTTCTGTAGTATGGTTGTGACATGATCAACTGCTTCACTTTCTCCTCATTGGATTCCCTATGATCAAGCGTTTTTTATGGTTGTTGTTGAATAACATAACATAACATAACATAACAGGAAAATAACATAAAATATTGGTTTCAACTTAACAGTTTAAACTGGACCAGCTCAGGCAATCCAGTTTACTGAGACTGTTGGTAAAATCCAGAAACTTACATACACAAATCATCTTCTTGGATGATTTTGAGCAAGTGTAATGATTTGTAATTAATATCAAAATCAAATTTGGTAAAAATATAATGCAAAATAGTTTATGCTCTATGCTTAAAATAAATTAACAATAAATTCTTTCAGGATAAAGAGATATGATATAGCATGCCTAATATGGCTGTATTAACCAAAATGCTTCTTTTCTCTTTTTGTAGCCAATTGGTGCTTTGAACCCAAAGAGAGCTGTATTTTACGCAGAGCGCTATGAGACGTGGGAAGATGATCAAAGTCCGCCGTACCATTATAACACGCATTATTCAACAGCAACATCTACCTTATCCTGGCTTGTTCGAATTGTGAGTATCTTCATTAAGTTACTGTTAGCCTTTAATACCTTAAAGTTTTTTAACATAAGTAAATTAAATAAAAGTCAAATATACTTGTTGCTTGTTTTAAACAAAGATTAGAGGCCAGTGAAATAGAAATGAAAGATTCCAAACTAGCAAAACCTGAATCCTTTTTTTTAATGAGTTGTCTCATATGCCAGATTGGGTTAGGAAGATAGATTATTGTGAGCTTCTTAAACCTAAACCAGTTACAAAAGAAACCAAACTCCCGGAGTGCATCTTAATATCCACTGTTTCCTTTCTCACTGACTATCGCAAGCCGGCACTCTCCCTTGGCTCTCTCAATCTTACTTCTTGCAGTATATTTTTTAAAATGTTTCTAAATGTTTTGAAGACTTCTTTCTATTACTTTCTCTTTCTCCTAAGACATAAATATATTTGTCTCTGCGACCTTTAAAATACATACATACATGAAAGCTTCCTTCCAGCCCCCAAGCGCTCTGCAGTTACTTCCCAGTTTTCTCCCTTATGGTCAAATGTACTAAAAGCGCATCCTCTACTGCACTGCACAGCACTGTGCTTGTCTCTACTTTATCACCTCCGGTTCAGTCTTTAGCCTGGTTGATTTAGGTTCCATACCCATCACTTTTCTGAATTGTTCTGTGGAGGTCGCAAGTTATGTGGCATTTGACACCACACCATTGCTCACCTTCTCCTTGAAATTCTTCCCTCTCGCAGCTCCTCAGACAATATCCTCTCCTGGTTTCCTTCTTTTCATCCTAACTGTCCTGCCCAGTGTCATGCTCAGATTTCTTTTTCTCAATGTTTCTATTCCCCAGGACTTTTTCTGCTTCATCTGGGCTATGTCATTGAATTATAAGCTAATGACTTCCAGCTTCTGTCTTCATTGCAGTCGTGGCTCTGGGGCTCCTGACCTGTATTTCCAAGTGCCTACTGGATACTTCTACCTGAACATCACACAATACCATAAAGACCATTTCCAAAAATGAACCCCTCATCTCCCTCTCAAACCTGCTGTGGTTCCTCCTGTATTTTCTATCTAAATACATGGCATGATCACTCACACATTTACCCAATCTAGATATTTTCTCTACTTTACCAGCCACTTACATCCAATCAGATGTCACATCAGATAGGTTTTACCAACTAACATCTCTACAATCTCTCTCCTTTTCTCTATTAACTCTGGCATTTCTTTAGTTCAGGTTCCTATTATTTCTCATCTAGATTATTACAAAAGCCCTTAAACCTTTTTGCCTTTCGTCTTGCCTTCTCCACTCTAGTCTAGTTAAGAGCAGTTACTGGGGACAGATGGTCTGTTATTTTTTTTTATTGTAAGCCACTGAGAAGTATTATAGAATGCTAAATCAAATCTGTAAATCAATACAGTTGTTACTGAAACCAAAGTAGTTTCCCTCCTGGTGAGTTAAATCAGACTTTCCCCCAGCAATAGTTGTCTCACAAAGTAAGGTAAATTTGCAGTAAATAGGAGACCATGAGGAATCATTTCCAGAGTCATGGCGTCCCTGAACTAAGGGAGCAGGGACATTAATTCGGATGGGGAATGAATATTCAGAAGGGAAAGGTGGGTATTCACTTGAGCAGGCTCAGTTGGAAAGCATGGTTCCACATACACTGCAGATTATGGTACTACGGCCTGAGCTCCTCCTGGAGAGATCTTAGAGTTCAAAATAAGGCACAGGTCGTAGGCGCAGCTCTTGTAGTGAGGCTTGGTCTGGTTCAGGTTGGTTGGTGATTGCATCTCCTTAACATAACAAAAGGAATATAACAATTTGGAACAACAGTTAAATGCTTCCAAATCCACCCTTGAATTCCTTGGGGCACCTAGTCTGTGACAGCTTGATTTAAGTTAAACTCCTCTATCCCTGATAAGCTAAAAACTTTCTCAAATCGTAAATCATAACTCATCCTTAAGTTGATTTATTATTCCAATGAAATAGAATATAAATTTGAATCTATTCAAGGGTAGGGCAGAAATTTTATGCATGTTTATCCTACACGTGCCCTTTAAGAATTGTCTATAGCAGTGCCGCACAACAGAAATATAATGCAAGACACTTATGTAATTTAAAATTTCTAGTAGCCACATTTAAGAGTAAGAAGAAATAGGTGAAATTAGTTTTCATTCTTGTTAACCCAGTATTTCCAAAATGTTACAATTTCAACATGTAACCAATATAAAAATTAAGGAGATATTTTACCTTTTTTTGGTACTAATTCTTTGTAATCCAGAAGGTATTTTATAATTATGGCACATTCAGTTTGAACTAACCATAATTCAGGTACTCAGTAGTCACATGTGGCTAGTAGCTACTGTTTTGGACAGAACAGATCTATAGGATTGCTTTCATGGGGACTCATTTAGCCCACACATCTCATGTTGTGCTCTTATAAATAGAAGTAACGTGGTCTAATAGCTTACTAAGTGTTTAACCTAATGGCCCAGGGAATTGTGATTTCCTCACTCCCGTTCCAAGGAATTTATGAAGTAGAAAATGCATTAAAATTTGTGTCGCTAAGAATTTGTTCATAAAAACAAAATACAGATTAACTGAATATCTTCCCTTTACCTTTCAAGCCTTTTAGACCTAAAGTCATTAAACTCATTATTAGCTTCAGTCAACGTATTTAGTATGACAATGACAATAATTGCTTTAAAATGCCAATTAACTACATACCTCATTACTTTAAATTTAAAATATTATTTCAGACAAACTACCAGTGAAATCACTTGTCTAAATTACAAGACTCTGAAAAGACTGTTTTCTTGATAGCTGCTGTTGGCCAAATGATGAACAAACTTTTATAGCAGAGTTTCTTCAGATATTGACTAGTATAAAAGAACACGTTTTACTTGGGATGTTTTTACTTTAAATCTTACCCTGAACGTATAACATACACACAGAAGTAATTAAATCTCGCTCTCTGACCATTACGTCCCTCAATAACTTATTCACCTTCCAAATTCAGTATATTCAGCCTACCTATTCCAAACTTATTTGTCAAACATTTAATCATAATTCTTAGGAAATTAAATAGGTTGTGCAACAAAAGTTGATTTATACATCAGTTGTTTAGAATTTTGCACTTTTTAATAAATTATGAGTTACTCTGAAAGCTTACTCAAGAGCCTGTTTAAACTATAATATATCTTTAAAAGTATACATTTCTGGTGAAAAAAATGGTAGAAACACTTTTGCAAGTGCTGTAATTAAACTCAAAAGATAATGCTACTGAATAAAATACTGTTGTCGTGTTTGTTTTGAATACTGATGCTTAAGGACAATGCAAATTTACTTAGAGGAAGATGAGAAATTTGTAACTGAGAGCCTAGTGTATATAGTAGGTACATAGATTAATTAATCGAGACTTTTTGGAGATTCTAAAAGATACTTTTGGGTTCTTTCAAAAGCAATGGGAGAAAATTAATTTCTGAATTTAGACAAAGGACAGTAGAAATAATGGTTTCTCCATTTCCTAGAATGTGACCTTAAATTTTCTCAGATGTAAAATGGGGGTAATTATACCTAAACTGACAGATAATAAGATGGAGTTAACTGAGATAACACAGTGCCAAGAACAGAGACGCGCTCAGTAACTCTCACTTCCCTTCCCTTTGGTCTTTATTATGCTTCATATCACTTCAAACTATACATCTTTTCTTTGATATAGTTATGTCTCAAGCATTACCTATTATTGATAGATGGAGTTTGTTTCGAATGAAATGAAGAGAAGGAGAAGAAGAAAACTACAAGGGGAGAGGGACTTAAGAAAAAATTCTTAAGAGATGACTGAACAAAAAACATATAAGACTGAAGAATAAAGGAGTTGGTTAAAGAGATGGGGGGTAGGGGAATGAGGTTAGATGGCCCAGGATGGAGTTAATTGGTCTGTAATCATTGAAAGGCAGGAAAGGTTGTTAGTGTCCTTGCAGGGATAAAAGGTTATGATAGAATTCAGTGGGACAGGTACTTCCCAGTGTAGAACAAGTTAGTTTGGTTTTCTAGCACTAAAAAAGGGTTGGAAGGTGTGAAGTGACCTTGGGGTAGATGTAATTAGGAGAAGGAAGTTTGCCATCAGCCATTTAGAATGCGGGCCCAACAAGTGCCAATATTTTAACTTCTGAAATTTCTGTTTAATATGTATCCACTTTTACACCTTCCAAGCCAAAAGCTTTGCTAGTATAATAATAAAATATCTAATATGGTGATATACACATAGAAAATGGGTCACTCAACATGCGTTAGGTGAAGAAGCATAAAAGTTCCTTAAGCTTAACATAGCACTTGATCCTCTGTGTTAGTCAGGCATGAGTCACATGGAAAAGAAAAGCCCTGCGCTGTGCCTTGAAGGTAATAAGGAAACGCATGCAAAAAGGTAATCTCCATGGTAATCAGAGCTTGAACGATCAATACTCACTTATAAACAAATAGGTTGTCAATTTCTATTAGTACTCTACTGCTGTAGCAGCTGGATGCCTTCAGGAATAATGAGAATATATGTCAGTAATGTGGTATGTGACCCTAAAACAGTTGTTAATCAGATCTCTCTAAAAGCTACTTAAAACAGTAACGTGTGGAATTCTTCAATATTCTCTGTTTTTGGGTGCCACCAGATTCATAAACTTCATGATGAGAAATAAAAATAATTCTTCAATTTCAGATGTTTTTTTCACTATGCCCATCTGTGCTATTCTTGGCATGTCTTTGTTAAGGGTTGAAAACCAGGAAGGATTTTATAATTTAGGATGGGGCAGAAATCAGCTTTTTGTGGCTGATGATAAGAAGTAAGGCTTTGCATGTATAAATGGGTCTTCACTCACATCTATTTAATAGGTTAAAAATCACAGAGACAAGTCTGATCCCTCTAAATTAATCTCTGCCTACTACCTACAGAGAAAAAATAAATGCCTTACATCAGCATCCTAGAATAATAAAGAAGTGGATTCTGAAGATACAACTTTTTGGTCAAACTAATGGTTAAGAACTGACAGGAAAAACTACATCTTACTCTTACCCAGTCATACCTCATTTCCCAACAGTACCGCATATGTTTATGTGTGTTCAACAAACATTTATTAAACACTAACTATAAGCCAAGCGCTGTGCTTGGTGCTAAGGATACAGAGATGAATAAGACCTAAGGAACTAAGGGTCCGGTCTGGTTTCTAGTGAACTGGCTGTCTGGTGCAGAGCCCAGCAGTGAATACTTGACACAGAGCATAAAGCCGGTTAGTCGTTTTTATAATTCCTTATCAGGTAGAGCCCTTCAAGCTTCCACAGTATTATTTAATTTTATCTAATTCCCATCAATACCCCCAAGGTATTGTCATTCTCAGTTAACATAGATGAAGGAACTGCAATACAGTGACTTAACACAACTACTTAAGGTTAGGTAACTTGCCTGGAAGAGGTAAATGGTTCTACCAAGATTCACACTTAGAACTATCATATTTCATTTGATTTACCATTGCTACTTTTAGAATTGTTATATCCCTACTTTAATTAATTTAATTTAGTGCTAAGATATACTACATTTACTACCTTATGTTTAATAACAAGTTAAAAATCTACAAAGCAAATTAATTAGTGAAGGACATCTCTTAACATTTTTCTGCCTAACTTAATTTCAGTGACATCTATTTGTTTCTCATTCACTTAAAATCTTAAACAGCAATATGGACTTCCTGGAGCATGTTCGATTTTCAGGTGAATCAGTAATACCCCCTTACCAATATATTATTATATCATTCTTCATTTTGTCTCTTACATCATACTTTTCTGTCATTCAATACTGAACATGAAGTATTGGTGATACTTTACAAACTTATAAAATTGATGACATCTAGCCACACTAAATTTCAGGAAGATACTGAAAAAGATGAATATTCGTAGCTGTTGCCCAACAGCGAGTCTTTCTGGCTAGTGACAAAAAGAGAGGTTTACAGGGGCAAAGTAGTGTTTTACAGATATACACGAATGAACAGAGATTGTATATTAAAGGGGAAAAAACCTAAATATTTAGGAAAATGCCATATGAATTTCTTAGAATTATTGAACCTAGGGGTTGTTATTCATTCTAGACTTAAAAATGAGGAATTGACCCGTGGAAAAGGAAATATATGTTTATCTTTGTTATAGTTGTAGTTAACTAAGAAGTACTAAGTAAGAATGAATGTTATTTAATCCTTTTAAATTTGGAAGCAAATGTAATGACATCAGAAATAATGCCTCCCTCCCAACACAGAAACTACAGAAAAAAGTATTAAAATTGAAGGCACTGGGGCCTTGTGATAAAGTAATTTCCAGGTTTCCTGCTGTGGGAGCATGGACTGGGTGACAGACGCTGTGTTACCATAAGGTAATGGTCACAGAATACTCAAAGGCCTAGAGTTTATCTAGTCTTATTTGCACTTAATTTATTTCATTCATTCCTTCAACAGATTGTACGTTGAACAACTTCTGTCTACCAGGAGTTGTTCTAAGTGTTGAAGGTAAAACTGTGGATAAGATAGATATGGAACCAATTCATATAGTGGGGAAGATAGACAAAAAATCAGTTGCAAACCAGTGTGATAAATGCTTCAGTGATGTATTTGAGGAAATATAGGTTGCTATTTGAGCATACTGAAGAGTTTGGCAAATCAAGGGAAGTCTTTCAGGAGAAAAGGACATCTTGGCTGAGACTTAAAGATAAAAAGAACTTAGCCAAGTAAGGATAGTGAGGAGAGGGATAAGTTTGTACCAGGAAGAGGAAACATCATGTACAAGGGACAAGAAGTGAGAGCAGCATGTCAAGACCTTAGAATGTGAAGAAGGGAATGGTGAGATGGGAGTTAAGCAGGTTCCAGATCACTCAGGCTCTTTTAAGACAAACTAAGTAGTTTAGACTTTCTCCAAAGAGCTCTGAAGGGCTAGTGAAGGATTTTAAGCAGGATTTGCATTTTAAAGAGATCAGCACACCATAAAGTGGTCCAAGTACTTTAGTAGAATTTTATAGGTTGTCTAAGATGGACATTCCTTACCCGATTCCAGACAAAGGAGTGGACAGTGTTGGAGTGATTTTCTTATTACAGTGTTACTATGTATGGCCTTAGTTATGAGAAAGAAAATCTGTTATAAATTGACAATAATGCAAAATCATTTATCATGAAATCATAGAGCTCTAGAACGCCATCATTTTATAGATCAGAAATCTGAAGGCCAAGAAGCAAAGTGGCCTGCCCTGTGCAGAGGGTCAGCGCTGCAGCGGCCCAGTCAGGCCCAGACTGGCACCTCCTGACTCCTTGGTGTAGCCATCTTTCCAGGACCCTGCACTATTTTCACCTCAAGAGGGTTTCACAGACGGTCATATTTTACAAAGGACTGAGAGCAGCCGTGTTCAGAAGGGTCAAATTCCTGATTTTTTTTCTTTGCTTAGGAACCCTTCACAACCTTCTTCCTCAATGCAAATGATGGGAAATTTGACCATCCAGATCGAACCTTCTCGTCGGTTGCAAGGTCTTGGAGAACTAGTCAGAGAGACACTTCTGATGTAAAGGTAGGCTCTTTGGTTTGTTGATGTTAATTTAATTTCAAAATATCTTGAAATTTTGACTTTTTAAATTTAATTGGGTGTATAAGACATTTTATACTACAGCTTTGTTCCATCGTATTTTAAAATTATGTAGTACATCTAATCTAAAAGGAAACTGAAGGAAATAATTTTGAGCATCACAGAAAATGATTCAGGATTCTTTTATGTTATTCAGTTAAGGTGTTTTCGTTGTTTCAAAAAAATCCTAACTAATTTAGATCGAATAATCAGGAGATGGAAAGAAAAGCCCATAAACTGCCTTTCCTGCTGTTAACGCAATATTTGGCCCATTCCATAAAACACAGCAGGAATTGGATTTGACCTTAATGTGTCATATTGTTATAGCTTGCCCAGCTTTGGGTTTATGTAGCCTGGGGCAATTAATAAAGCATTAATGACAAGGCCCATTTAAAATGTAGGCTTTTTTTGTACAGCCTTAGCTTTTACTTGACTGTGCCTGGGGATACTCTGCAACAATACACATTAGATTAAACCAACACACACATACAGTATCCAGGAATAGCCGGAGAGCAGAGTAATTTTACAGTTGGTACTACTTAACTATTGTTAAATTCAAAGATTTGCTCTTCATTTATGTAGGCTTTGTTAAAAAAAGGAAAAAAAAGGTTGTATTCAAAACAATAAAATACATTTATTCTCTCATATTTTTCATTTTTTTCATGACAATAAGATTATATGATCAGGTTATTGCGTAGGTATATGTGTTTCTTATTTTAAGCCTTTTTTTCTTCAAGGCAAAATTTTTCCCATCACTGCCACTCATACTGTTGAATAGAAAAATGTTATAGTATCATTTCATTTAGTGTCTTAATCCAACTGAAGGCAATAAATTAAACTCAAAATTGTCATTTACATATTTATACTTATCTATTGCAGATGTTTTTAAAAGGCAGTTACAGTGTTACTGAACTGTAAGAAAACTAGATGAATACCACTTTTATTCAGTTTTTTTCCAAAGCAGAAAACAAAGGAAATGGACCTAAGTAGTGTGTAGCATATCCATGGGTTTTATTTGTTGCCATTGAAGTTTGCATAAATGAATATTAATTTATACATACAACATATCCACATTTGGAAATAAGATAATTTAATACACATCCTTACTATATTAAACTCTTATGGCGCACATTTTTCTCCTAACAGACGTAGAACTTCCCTGAGGAATTAAACTCTAAAATATCCATAAACCATCATTTAAACTAATTTACTACCAATGAAATCAAGGAGGGAGTCCGTTTCTTATTTAATAACATTTTGAGAATTAACAGAAAATGGGGAGTCCATAGGCTTCTAGAATTAGCACAGTGTTCATAAAAAGCATTCAGTAAGTATTTCATATGTGAATTAAATATTCTTATCCATATTTTAAGGCTTCCTATCATATGTAAGATTATTTTTACCTTAATTCAGAGCTGCATCCATTTTATATCAAACTCTTTCAAGTGGAAATGCCTGCTCACTCTTATTTGACATCATCACAAAAAAGAAATTTGAGTTTTCAGGTTAATTCACAGATTCCCCCTCACAAGCCCACACACACATCAGAGTCAGTCGTTCTGATTTATGTATGTAGATAGACTTTTAGGCTTTGCTTTATATCCTGAGAACTTTATTGATGCTTTTCATCACCAAATGTCTCACCAAGTTACATGTCAGTCTCTGATGACCAGTGCCCATACCAGGCTTTTCCTTCTGAAACTGCTGGGAGAATTCTCCTGTTTGGAACTTTTTCAGAAACGTTTACATTTTGTTACTAATTGTGTTCCTTTGGCTCCTGGGGTGACATCATCAAGGACAGAGAGCCATTTAAAATGTAGGCTTTTTTTGTACAGCCTTAGCTTGTACTTGACTGTGCTATCACTAATTTGGGAGGTTTTTTTAATTTTTTACCCTCAAGCCAGCAATGCTGAATACAAACAGGTACCATCTCCCCATCCCCCCAACTTAATTAGTTCATGAGAAGCTCATTTCCCCAGCTTGACATTGCAGAGTTGCTCTCATTTTCAGTCCTCTCCTACCACCCCCTCCAAACCTTTCATATTTTATGATAATGTATCTTGAATATTTTTCCATGTAGACCTTTTCTTCTTAAAGGCTGCACACTGCATACATATACAATGATTTACGTACGCAATGTCCTATTGATGGATGGTTTATCTTTCTCCCTGATTGTTACTGTACAACACAAGGCTGCAGTGAACATCCTTGCATAGACATCTTGATGAACTTTGTGGATATATGTATTGATGAACTTTGTGTATATATGCATTGATGAACTTTGTGTGTATATGTAAAGGACAGTTCCTGTTAATGGTACTGGAGGCTTAAAAGCTATATACGTTTTTAATTTTGAAAGATATTGCCAACCATCATTCCCAAATATGATGATTCACTCCTACAGCAATGTTTGAGGATGCCTCCTTCCCCTGCCCCCATCATCACTTTTATAATAAACAGTGTAACTTTTGCTAATCTGATGAGTGAAAAATGGAGTTATCTTTGTTTTGGCTTATATTTCATTAATTATGAGTTAAGCTGAGCATTTTTTCTTATATTTATTGACCTGTAAACTTCCTCGTACCTTTTGCCCATTTTTTAGTTGAGTCATATGTCTTTTTTATCACTTTGAAAAATATCTTTGAAATTGCAGACAGCTGTGTTACAAGTATGATTTCTCAGTCTTTCAGCTCTGCTCTGTTTCAATTATGTTTTTATGGTTGTATGTGTGTGTCCAACTGTATCAATCTTTCCTTTTATGCATCAGAATTTTGGGGGCCTCATTAAGGGCATGTTGGAGAGAAGTTTTTTGGTAATACTGGTGGTAACTAGAAATTTTCTAAATTTGTCTTTAAATATATTGATTAAAGTGTACAACATTTTCTTCTCCCTGAAAGAATACATGATTGAGCAGGTAAGAATATGTTACCAAGAGGAGGAAGAGTTTTGCTATGTGTTAAAGCCTAAGCTTTTGCATTCTCATCCCTAAAGCTGTTTAAAGCACTTGATAGAATTTTAAAGAAATGTTTTTCCATTTCTCAAGAAAATATCTCTGCACTGTCTACTAACTTAGTCAGATAATCACGTAAGAAAGACCCAGAACAGAGTTTTGGGTTTATTCTGTCTCTCTTTGTTAACGTCAGTCTCTTCCTGTGGTAATGAATCCAAGCTGGGCGGAGAGGGAGTGTTGGTGAAGTGACCTTTCAGGAGCAAGGTTTCCTGAGTTAAGTCAGACTGGTTAGTTTTTACTTTATTTTTTTTTTCATTTCTCTCTTCCAGCATAGTCTTGGTAACAATGACATTCAACTTACTGGAGTTCTTATACTAATTTTCCTTAATCCCTTCAAAAGTTGTTATATTACTTTCGAATAGCTATGTAGATGTCAGAAAAGGTAGCTGTGACAAAATGTCATTAAGGTGACATAGTGTAAATTAATACAGTTAATGGAGGTGCTCACCACTGACTCATTGACCCATTATGAGCTCTCGTGGAATTAACGAATGCCAGGGCATCAATCTTTTGGAAAAAAGGAATAAAAGAGATGGCAGCTTTAAAACCTTGCAGTGAATTATATTAGAAAAGTGAAAACGTCTGGGTCGGATTTGATTTCACTGGGAAGCCATAAAATGGTATGCTCTCTCAGCAAAATATATTAAACTGAAATGTCAGATTTGATGCAATAGGTATACAATTATGATAGTGTTAATAATGGTCTTCTATCATTCTAAGACATACTTTCAAGTCCAATTTCTCAGCTGCTTGAACTTGTCATAAGCTTGTAAATTAGAAATTGTATTTGAGGATATTTTCTTCTTATTGACATAACGCATGTAATACTATTAATTGTACCAGGGGGTTTTAGTATAGCTGTTAAAATAAACTAGAAATCACATTTACAGACACAAAATACCTGTTATAATATTCATCTTACCATTTCTTTAATAATATTTATTGTCTTTCTGCGCTGTTTTTCATTTAGGAAATTTTAAACTATTTGGACTTTTTCCTTAAAAAGAAGCTGATTAACAGAAATCTATCAATGGGAAGAAAGTAAGCAAAAGAGCTGTTATTTTAAGTAGGCCAGCGACTACCTAAACTACCTCTGTAGGCGCACACTGGCAGGTTGTAATAGTAGGACTCATTCTTTCTGAATAATTCTCAGTAGTTTTCAAACGTGCTTTCTGTTGGTTGTTTCACACAGTCCTCAAGAGAGTCCTGTGAGAGGGCTGTCATCCCTATTTTGTAACGAAGGTTCACAGATAGTGACTTGCCTAAGATCACACAGGGGATCCAGAGGCAGCCAGAACCAGCCCTGGGCTCTGTCCAGTTATTCCCAGTGCTCTGTCCTTTAGATGGCATGCTGCTTTAATTCTTCATGATCCTGTAATCGTATCCGGCCGCTGGATTAGTTTAGAGTAATTGATTAATCAAGTTATACTTTAGTCATTTATAGTTATGTGACAAACCAACCCAACCTTAGTGGCTTAAAAAGAAAACAACACAGAACCATTTATTTCCTCAGAGTTCTGTGATCAGAATAGGGTTCGTCAGGGACAGCTTGTCTCTGATCTATGTGGGGTCAACTGGGGTGGCCCGTCTGAGTCTGGAGGATTCAAGATGACTTCACTCACATGTCTGGTACCTTAGTAAAGATTCCTGGAACAACTGGGGGCTGGCTGGTCCTCTCCCTCTTTATATAGTCTTTCCAAGAAGATCACTACACTATTTTCCATGGTGGCTGGCTACCAAGAGGATTAAAAAACTGGAGCTGCAAGGCCACTTAATGCCTAAGCTTGGAAGTCACAAGTGTTACCTCCACAGTATTCTTATGGTCAAGGCAAGTCACAGGGCCAGCCCAAATTAAGGGAGAGGAGAAATAGACTCTACTTCCTAATGAGATGAGCAGCAAAGTCCCATTCAAGTGGACTTGGAGGTCAGAGGGATTGTGACGGCCATCTTTGGAAACAGTCTGCTGAAGTCCTCTCTCCAGTCACAATTCACATTCCTCCTGCATGCAAAGTATACTGAACTTGTTCCCCACAAGTCTCATCCCATTATTGTATCAGGCCCAAAATCTAGTATCTCATGATCTATATCACGTCCAGATGCAGATAAGGTGCAGAAATTCCTAATTTGGAGACCCAAAAACTAAAAAAACAAGTTCTCTGTCCCACATACATTCAGCAGACAGTGATAAGATGGAAACAGGTAAACCTCAACAGACACTCTGTTCAAAGAGGGGGCATATGGAAGCTACAGAGCCGTTGCTGAGGAGCTTTCTCCACATGCTTCCTGACTGTAGAAAGTTGAAGTCAAGGCCTCCTTTGCCCAAGTTGGTATAGCAACTTTAAAAATTTGTGGACTTTCTGTGTATCAAATTGTAGTTCACTGTTAGAAAAAACCTGAGCTCACAAATCCTTTTGAGGCAGGATCTTCTCTACTTCAAGCTGTAAGTTAGGGTGCTGTTTATAACACTCTTAAGATCCTTGGAACCCCTTTTGTAGCTGAGGTGGAGTACAAATCACTACCTTAAATTTTGCTGAGCATTTATAAAGGGATTTAGGCAAACCCTTTACCCTACGGCCATATTTTACTTGCAGCACCTTAGAATTGATCTTTGTCCTGAACCCATTCTTATTTTGCAAATCTGATGAGATTGTCCTAGGCCCTTGTATTTCTCTAAACACTGCTTCAAAACTGAACAGTTTCTTCCTTAGCTCATAATACCTTCTCCATATACCATTAAAAGAAATCAATGGTCACTTTCAGCATTCCGCCTGGAACTCTGCTTAACCAGATACTTTTTCTGGATACTTTTTCTATCTTTGAAATTATTGCAGGAACCAGTCTTATTAATTTTTCCACCACTGTATAACATGAGTTGCTTTTCTCCTGCTTCCAATAACAACTTCCTTACTAATCTCCCAGATTCCACCAACAGTCTCCTCACCACCCTTCCAGCTTCTGCCTGCTGCTCAGTCCCAAAGGCAACGCCATGGGTTTTAAGTTTTTGTTACTTCAGCACTCCACTTCCAGGCATTAAGTTCTGTTTCAGTTATCTATTACTGTGTAACAGATCGCCCAAAACTTTGTCTTAAAACAACAGCAATTATTTGTTTGTTGACAATCATGCAATTGGATTTAGGGCTCAGCAGGGACCACTCATCTCTGTGCTACACAGTGACAGCTGGACTGGCTTGGCTGGGCCAGAGAAACCAAGATAGCTCTACTCACATGTTTTTTGCCTCATCTGAGCTTGCTGGAACAGCTAGGGACTACCCAGGCATGTTGGTCCCTCTACATGATCTTTCCAGCAAGGTGATGGTTGCCTTCTAAGGGAAGAAAAAAGAAGCTTCAAGGCCTCTTAAGTCTTAGGCTTCTCTGGAAGCTCTGTAGCCACCTCTTTATGGTAGGAGTGGTAAAGTGGAAGTGCCAAAGGAAGGGGGGTTTTTACAGGGATCTTTGAAAAAACTCTACAAGTTACTAATTTAAAACAATTGTTCTAGTTTGGTTTGTACCATTTGGTTCAATCTGATTGTGCATTTAGACAGAACCAAAATCCCAAATGCAAATAACTTATAAAAATATATCTGATTAACCTAGGTAGCATATAACTTAGTCCATATATTTGATAAAAACACTTTAATCATCTGAAATGTCTACATGGGTATGTATTCAAACACAAATATCCAAAGTGACAGAGCTTTTTTACTGATTATGGGGTATACTTTGGTACTGGGTAAACTCAACAGTAATATTTTTGATCTACATCTTAAAGAAACAAAAAAATATTGATAGCGTGAATAGCTTCTAAAATGTATTTGGAAGAAAGCTGTGAAATGCATTGTTTTACACACGTTACCCCCATTTAATTCTCACATCTACCCTGTGAGTTAGTTGCTATCATCATCACAATTTTGCATATCAAGAAACTGATTCTTTTCCAAAAGGTGAAGAAACTTGCCCAGGCTAGCAAGAAGTCTGGATTTAAACTCGAATCTATTTGATTCCAACACACACAAAGTAGCACTTTCCTGGTAGAAAGAGGGACAGTTGTAACACTGTCTGCCCGCCCTGGTCCCCCTTATCTTCAGCTAACTGGTGGTCCTAAGTACTTCTGATTTAACTAACACAGTTTCAAAACCATGGCCTCCAATAGTTTTTATCATTATTTCATGCCTGAAAGTCAGGATATGATAAACATATAGCAATAATTGATTCATTTTTTATTTCACAAATTTGTATTAAGTATTTATTATGTGTCAGTCACCATTCTTAGCAAGTGAGTAGTGTGAGCAAGATCCACACAATCCCTGCTGTCGTGGAATTTCCATTACAGTGAGATACAGAAGCATAAATAAATAGAAAAAGAAAATAACAACTGCTATGCAGAAAATCACAACAGAATGAAATCACGTAGGATGACTGGGCCGCTGCTTTAGAAGGCAAAATAGAAAATGGAAGACCAGGGACCCTGGATTTAAAGTGTTTGGGTTTGATTTCTTGCTCTACCACCTATTTGTAGTATAGTCTTTAGCAAATTGCTTACGCTCTCTTGCCTCCATGGTCATGTCTATAAAGTGGGAAGAATGAGAAATCTACCTCATGAGGTTTTTGATTAAGAAAGATTAAGAAAATGTACGTAAAGCACTTAGAACAGTGCCAAGACACAGTAAGATCAAATAAATACTACCTGCTGTTTTAAGGTTGAACGACCAGAGGTAGCACTTCAGCTGATCCCTTGTCTGGGAGCACAGGTACAGTCGTCTTCTAGAACATAACAGTTGAATCTCAGAGAGGAGACTCTCTTATTTGTTATATTTATTTTTTTAAATAAGCAAATCTTTTAAATAACACAAATGTGAATATAAATTGTATACTACTGTCCTGCATTTACATACTAACTTTAAATTAAAATGCTATTTGAAACAAGATTTAAAAACAATAAAACTGAGGCATAAAAATGTGCACCCACTCTGCTGCTATAATGACTTCTCCCAAGACTTTTTGTGATTTTCCTTCCCCTTCAGAAAACATAAACGCGTGCGCACATGCGCACACACACACACACACACACACAAATTTCCCAGCTCAGGAGGGACTTCAGAGTTCAGACAGCTTTAGTCACTTATAGCTCTGGTCTTTTGAAGCTTCCAGGGGCCTGGCAAATAAGCTTTGCTTCAGGAATTTCTTCATATTTGCTTTAAAAATGTGTCTGTTTTGTGACTGTTCCCATTGTTGGAAATTGAGTTTCCTCTCTTCAAACATCAAGCCTTTAACAGCTTACTCTAACACCTTAGTTAACACCCTAATTTATGACCAAATTCTGGCTGGCCGGATGAAGACTGCAGTGGAGAACACGTCTTGCTTAAGGGTCGTCCTGAAGGCCCTGGTCATGCTGCTTTCTCATGACTGGCCCCGCCGAAAGCCTTCTGGGATGTTCCTACTGAAGTCCTCTCCCTCCTGCCATTCTAAATAACCGTCAGGCCTTTTTGGCCTCGCTTTGTTCTCCTTGGTGGCAGCTAGCTTTTAGCCCCGTCTGTCTGGAGTGCTTAAATTAAAATGAAATAGGGCTTACTTCTTCCGCTTCTGCAGTCTGGGGTACAATTTTGCTGGCAACTTTAAAACCAACTTTTTCTAAATCGAAATTGAACCCTTTTACACATTTGAACCTTTTAACATAACTAGAATAAGCAAGGTAATAATTTTTTTAAGGTACAAAAGTTTTCCCTCAAAAGGTATAAATTTTATTTCTGGGTTCGTTCTTTTTCTTTTATTTAATAAACTATTTCACTGGCTCTTTTCTGATCTTGAAGCATTCTTCCAATCATCTGCATATACCCCAGAAGATTTCTAATGATAGTAAAATAATGGTATCTGATATCTTCAGTAGTTTAATGAGCACCTGCTGCATACAAAGTATATCACCAAGAGCTATGAGGGATTCAACAAAATATAAACCTCACAAAATCAGGCTCAAAAATCTGCTTTTGCCCAAATTGTTATTAATGTAATATCCCAGGCTTCTTATGCCCTAGTGAATCTCATTTAGTGACGTTCAGTGAAATAGTATTAGAGTGGTAAGTAGGTTAATAACAATCATGTATTTTATATGACCCTATTCCACAAGCAAGAATGGGAAATAATATATATGAAAAACAGGAGAGCACCAAGACAGTTGAAGATAAATTGAGACTCTTTGGGCTGTTTAAATAAAAAATAAATCTTTGTTGCTATGTCCGTGTGGATATATGTCCCTCTCTGTCTTCAGGGAAGCTTATATAGTCTAGTTCTAGAGATAGGACATGAACACAAATAACTGATGAAAGGCGGTAAGGGAAATCCCTGACTTATGTGAGCCTATCACATATAAATCACCCTCCACACAGAGCAACTGCAGGAGCTCACGTTCCTTTCCCCCTCTTGGACCGTTCGGATGCTATTGCTATTCAGCGACGTATATAAAACGGGTAATGTGTAAATACCAATGTTCTTTATCTTCTTTATATCTTTTAATAATTTCCGATGTTTTCCAAAACAGTGAGAGCAAGATGAAAAGAAAATTGTGTGTTTTATCTTAATGCATTGAAATAATAAGTTAATAATGTCTTGATCAGCTTGGGCTGCGATATTTTACCATAAGCTGGGCAGGATATAAACAACAGAGGTTTATTTCTCGAAGTTCTGGAGGCTGGAAGTCCGAAATCAAGGTGCCTACAGAGTCGGGTTCTGTGTCTGGTGAGAGCCTGCTTCCTATTCCTGGAGGGCTGTATTCCTGCTGTGTCCTCACGTGGCAGAGAGAGGAAGCAAGCTGACTCTTACAAGGACACCAACCCCATCCAGGAGGGCTCCATCCTCATGACCTCATCTAATCCTAATTACCTTGAAAAGACCTCACCATCACATTAGGAGATCTGGTTTCAATATTTGAATTTTAGGGGCTCAGAAACATTCAGTCTGTAACAATTATGCATTTCTGCTTGAGTACCAATGTCTAAGAATAGCAGTGATACTTTCCTTCTGCCTTCTGATCAGTGACCACACGCCTCTGGCAGATTCCTTCTTCAGTGCAATATGACGTACAGTGTCATGCTTACCCAGCCCAGAGACGGAGCTCATTATAATCTTTGCTGATAGAATATTGCTGAAGCACCTGTTAGCCCCGTCTTACCTACTAACTAAGTTGTATCATTATTTGCAAACAAGGATGTTTATTTACCCATTAGTTTTTCCTTCCGCCTCTTCTCATTTCCCTATTCACATTCAAGTCACTGAAAATTTAAGTTAATTTATATGAATTTCACTGTACTCCTTGCCCACAATTCGTTGTGGCCTTGATGTCTTACATGGTTTACGCAGTTTATTGTTAATATGTATTTGCCTCTCAGTGTGAGCCATCTAATGCCCTATCTTTTACGCATGCCCAGGTCCACAACTTTACTTACTCATCCTCACCTCTTTTGTAGATTACCCCTCCCTGATAAGGTCCCACAATATGTCCCCTTCCTCGCCACGGCTAGCAGTTGCCCTCCCACTTCCCTCGTGTTCTCCTTCCTGCTGCTGGTTCCCCTTCTCCCTGCACATACATGTATCCCTATTCTCTCCCTTCTCCAATCTGTCCTTTATTTTGTCACCCAATGTCTTGCTTTAAAACAAATTTGATTATATGAATAGCTCTTCTGTAAAATTGTTACCAATAAGACAAAATCCAGACAGCCTAGCTTGGCATAAAACTTCCTTCATTATCTGGTTCCATATACCTCCCACCATCTCATCTCCCTAATATATTATATTCTCCACCCGTACTCAGTTCTTCCCACTCCTTGATAGCACACCCTGATGGTCCCCTGCCCCTTTCCTCTCTCTTTATCTTAGCCATGGTCAACCCTAATGTCCCATCTCTGGTGAAGTCTTTTTCTGAGTTGCCCAGAGTTTCCTGCTCTGTCCTCTGTGCTCCCTCACACTTTGTTTATACATCTTTCACAGCTGTTATTGTCATAGTGTATTATAACCATCTGTTTATACATCTGCCCCATAGACCAGACCCTGAATTTCTTGAATATAAGGCTATGTCTTGTTCATTTTTAGTTTTCTTAGTACCCATTACAGTGCCTGGTACTTAAACTTTACTATGCAAATAAATAAATATCAGGGAATTATGTAATGTATTTTAGAAAAATTTCCATTTGAATGATTTAAATAGAAGAAAAACTCTGATTCTTAAAAAGCTCAGCTCCATTTATTCAGAAAATTCATTTATATGAATCTGTTCATGCTCCCATAATGCTGGAGAAAATAAAAGTTATATTTTTCTTATAGTTCACATTTATCATCATCAGAATGGATAATGATCAAATTCTCACAGAGCATTACTAAGATAAACACCACTTATGCTGTAACAGATAAATGTTGATTTTAGTGGGAGAGCACATAAAGAAAAAGCTTTCATGTATGCTTTTCATGCCCTGAAGAATCCAATTTATTTGAAGACTTCAGTGTCTGGTGATTTTTTTAAGTTTTTCTATGTATTCCTAGAGAAGACCACAGTGAGATTTGAATTTCAGGTACTATGCCATCAGTGTTGATCATGTTACACAAATAAATGTCCTTAATGCATTTCACAAGGTAAAGTTAATTTAACCTGCATCTTGATATTTGAAAAGATTGGTATTCTTTCATGGTGTAGATGGTATACATAAAAACTACAGTGGTTTTTTGTTTTCGTTTTCTCCAGTTGCTTTAGGGAAAAAAAAGGACAACAAGTAAAAACTGTTAGGGTCATAAAATCAGTTTATTTCTATATCAGATTTATGCTAAAGTAATATAAACCACATATTAGACATTGTGCATCAAGCACAGGTTTCCCTTGAACCCAGTTGTTAATACCGTGCTTACATACACGTAACACAAGTTGTCTTTGCATCCAGTTTTTTACGAACTTACTATTCAGATGGTGTTCATTAAATATTTAAAACTTATTATCATTTTGCATATCATCTCTTCATTGTGTTTAGTGGTAAGTATAAAAATAATGTATTTTGCGAAATTACAAAATGGAACTATGAATCTCTTTATAAAAATCAGGTATTATAATTGCCAGTGTAGTCAAAAAGTAAAGGAGAAGATACTATATGATTTTTAGCCACTATTTGCAATAACGTGTTTTTTAATTTGGATATTTCGTTAATAATATTCAGAAAAGTTTGTTGAACAGCATAGACATAGATATGGCTTTACGCATTTGTTTACTAATGCAGTTGTGAACTACTGTTGGTACTATAACCCATTTCTCTTAACTAACTTGTGGTAAGATAAGATTGAAAATCTTATAAGTATAAATTGTCGAACAAGCTGTTCAAGAAAAGTGTCTGTCTTCTCTTCCTAGACACTTATCTAAATAAAATTAAGTGAAGAATAGAATTAAGTAATAAAATATTGGATTTAAATAAAGAAGTTGTGTAATTTAGTTTATAGTTGTTATAAATTAATAGTTTTATTCAACTGATTTTTAAAGTGGTTTAATATGCTACATTTTTATTCCTGGCAGGAACTAATTCCAGAGTTCTATTACCTACCAGAGATGTTTGTCAACAGTAATGGATATCATCTTGGAGTCAGAGAAGATGAAGTGGTGGTAAATGATGTTGATCTCCCGCCTTGGGCAAAAAAACCTGAAGACTTTGTGCGGATCAACAGGATGGTAAGAGAGATTTTGTTTTTCCTTGAGCAGTCACCAGGAAGTAAAAATATTCTGTAGTTTTCTTTTGTTTCTAACTATTAACAAATTGTCATTTAACAGTTATAAGGTCAAAAATTTAAGGAAAAAAAAAGAAAGTATTTTAACTGTTGTCTTTTGACAGCATTCTTTATTGTAGAGTGGAATTTCCTTTCATGAGGACTAATAAAGGAATGGTAATTCAGCTGCATTTACTCCCTTAGGAGAAAACGATCAGATGAGCGCCTGTTGACTAACATAACCTATTATATAAATGCTCGAAATGAATGCTCATTCCTTATTTTTGTCTACTGACTAAATCTGCACTCTTTCTTCACTCATAAAATATTTAAAACAAAATAATTTACATTTAGAACATATTTGCAAAGCTGTGAACCATACCTTAAAATGTCACATACTTGACTTTAAGAGAACGCCCATCTAGTAATCATTCTTCAATGAAAAATGTCATTACTTTTTAAATCTATATGACAGATGTCTCTGTGCAAATAAAAAATGTGTAAAAAGAATGTTTGCATGTGGGAATTTTTATAGATTTTCATGTGTTTTTATCCATATTTAAGGAGATTTTAATCTCAAACTAGTTATAGTATATGGACATGAATGAACCACTGTACCAAACAACCTCTCGAGTGTACTCTTGTTCTTGGTCCATTGAGAAACTATGTCAATAAAGCCTATTCGCCAAAATATATTTTTTTAACTCTGTTACACTCACTCCCATTTTTTTCCAACTGTCTCACGAATATGTTTTGTTTTGTTTTTATAGCTTATTTATTTGAATCAGAATCCAAATAAGGTCCACATTTTGCAGTAGAGTTCACGTATCCCTTAGTCCCTTTTTTTGGTAAGAGTTATATAAGTCATATATATCACACAAATATAATTCACATACCATTTAAAGTTAAAAAAATTCGGTGGGTTTTAGTCTATTCACAGACCTGTGCAACCATCACCAGCATCAATTATGAACATCTTTTATCCCCCCATAAAGAGACCCAATACCCTTTCGCATCTCCCCCATTCTCCCTGTTTCCCACAGTCAGCCCAAGGCAGCCATGAGTATACTTTCTTTCTCTATAGATTTGCCTTTTCTGGACATTTCACAACAACAGGATCATGCAGTCTGTGGTTTCTCCCTCAACCCCCTGATTTTGTGTCTTTTTTTTTTTTTAACTTCACTGTCAGTCACATGCTTTCTGCTGTTTTGGAGCTATATTTCCTGTCTCTAAGAAATATTTTATTTTAATATGCTTTATTTTAGAAAGCTGTTGCTGATGTAATAGACCTATGTTTGAAAGCACTATAGACAATCTGCAATCTAGTCTTCCCCTTTGGGGGAATATAATGTGTTACATGTATTTTATATGTGATTTCTCTCACTTCTCAATCCGTAAATTGGCTCTTTCAAATATATGGAGATCTTTCGTACTATTTCCTTGAACAACAGATTATTTCTTCAACAATATTTCTTCAATTTATATTTTTAATGTGAAGGATTTATAGTTCAATAATGCTTCTAAACTTCTAAAAAATCTCTACTTATTTTTAGAATTGTTAGTCTATTACCACACTATCCTACATACTTGAACACTGGCTACAATATCAGTGTAAGGACACCAGATCTACAAATTCAACCCTAGAGACCCACTCCATATCCGTGTCTCTCAGTCACGTCATTCCATTTTATATTTCTAGAGCCCAGAACTGTACGTGGCATAGAGTGGTTGGTCAGTAAATATTTGCTGAATGAATGAATCATGTGGGGATAGTGATCTCAATGATTTCAGCATGTCATCGAGTTAGGTTCAAACTAGTCATAATAAATGAATCCTTAATTTGGCAAGCAAGTAGCCAAAAATTATTGGACTAGAGTTTCTTTTGCTCACGCTGTCAAACTCAACTGATTGAACAGAAGATTTCATGTAGGTGGTAATAATTACTAAGTGCCAGTTTGTATATTGGAAAGAGAATAACTTGGAGTTTAAAAATTTCCTGCTCTTGAATCTGGGTCTGCCATTTACTAGCTTCGTTGCCCTGGGTAAATTATGGAACATCTCTGGCCCTCATATTTCTCATCTGTAAAATGGGGAAACTTTATGAATGTGTAAAAAAATCATTATTATCATAAAATTCCTTTCTTTTCAGTGTAGAATTTAATGATTTTTTACTAAATTTGCAGAGTTGTGTGACCATCACCACAATCTAGTTTGAGAACATTTCCATCACCCCAGAAAGATCCCATGCCCATTTGCAGTCACTCCCTGTGCCCAACTCCAGCCACTGGCAATCATTAATCTACTTTCTATCTCCATAGCTTTGCCTTTTCTGGACATTTTGTATAAATAGAACCATACAGTATGTGTTCTTTTGTGCTTGACTTCTTTCACTTAGCATAGTTTTTGAGGTTCATCCATGTTGTAGCATATATTAGTATTTTGTTTCTGTTTTTCCATAATGGTATTTCACTGTATGGATATACCACATTTTGTTTATACATTCATCATTGGATGAACATTTGGGTTGTTTCCACTTTGGCTATTATGACTAATGCTGCTATGAACATTCACATATAAGTCTCTCTGTGCACATACATTTTCATTGCTTTGGGATATATACCTACAAGTAAAATTTTTTGAGTGATATAGTAAATTTATGTTTAATTGTTTAAGAAACTGATTGTTTTTGCCAAGTGACTGTACCATCTTACACTCTTTTTTGGCAATGTGTGATGGTTCCAGTTCCTCCATGTCTTCACCAATACTTGTTATTGCCTGTTTTTTTTCTCATTGTAGCCGTTCTAGTGTATGGGATGTGTAGTAATATCTTGTTATAGTTTTAATGTGCATTTCCCTAATGACTAATGATATTGAGCATCTCTTCATGTGCTTACTGGATGCTAAAACATTTTTAGATATATTTTAATAAAACATTAACCAGTGATTCATTGTAAATACAACCTTTGTGTTCCTCATTAATGACAGAAGGGTACATGCCCCCAGACTTTGTAATTTTATTAAGGATATGCCTAATTGATAAAGAAAAGACAGTCATACTTCTAAAGACAAATCCCTAAGGCAGCATCATACGCAGAATTTTTTGAATGTTGGAAAGGTAATTATTATGGATAAGAAACTATCAGGTAATTAATACTGATATAAACTGAACAAGCACACCATATATTCCTGACTAAATCTGCAGAAAAATCATAATGCTTCATTCATCAAGTGTGATGGGTGGTAATACAATCCAACTATATCAACTTTCCAGATAAACGAAATTTCTAGATTTTTATAGCCAAATGCACACTTGTATGAAACATTGTTATGGTTATTTTTCTAAAATTTATTACTCCTTGGTTCCTGACCCTCTTATACAAAAGATGAAATAACTGCTCTTTATTATCATGAGTGCCCGTTATTATTCTATGAAGTGATATAATTCTATATCTATTATTTTTCTGTTTTCTTCTTTAGATTGTCAGCTATCACCACTCTTCCCTTTAATAGCCATACTGATTAGAATTTGTTGCTTGTTAACTCCCTATTCTACAAAACCAGATAAACAAATTTATCAAGGCCTTATGATAAATAAGTCAGTCAAAGAAATTTTCTTTAGAGAAATTGAAAAAAAATTGGCTGCTTTTTACATAGATTCATTAAAGAAAAGAGAGAGAGCAAGAGAGTCAGTCAAGTGCTAACTGAGCCCCTAAAGGAAATGTGAACTTTGTAGCTTGGGTAGAGAGTGACTTTATCTTCCACCTCAGGTTTTATTGGCCATTGTCTAATCGATTGCAGATTTGGGAGTTGTATACTGAAACATGAAGTGACAAGATTGTGCCCTTAGTGAGTGGACTGTTACTATAGACAGGCCCCATTTTATACTTCTCCTTACATACACACTGCTATATGACTGGCCTAGGACACTCTTCTTACTTCCCTGGTGGAGTTGCTTACATTTTTTTTCTCTACTTTCCTCATCCCAAGACTTACTGCTAACAACAGCTGCAAATCAAGATGGAAACTCTAATCTTAGTCACCTTCCCCCACACCCCAGTGATGGTGCTGCGTCGTCCCAAGGTGAAGCTTCACCGAGATAAAATAATGACAGTGATAGTGCCTATAGCCTATCCAATTTATTGAGTCGTATTCTTTGTCGGATATTCTGCTAGAGCTTCAGGTGCGTTATTCTTGTAATCCTCAAAAGAGCTTCTGAGATAAGAATTTTCCCGAAACCCAGTGAGGTAAATTACCTTGCCAAGTATGACCAGTTTATCAAGGTGGCAGTGTTCTTGTCCACAGTCTCCAGGACAGAGTAAGTGGTGGCTTGAGGAGCTGTGGAAAGAAAGAAGGAAAAGGAGAAGGTAAGGAAACATGTCTTCTAACCAAAAGCCAGTACCTTGGGGTCAGCAGAGGAAAAGAAAGAGATGAGTGGGAATTGACGGCAAACCAGCAGCATGTTCCAGCCTCAGGAGCTATTCAGACCTGACCTTCTGTGATCTTATTTCTACCTCTTTTATCCCCAAGCTCTCATCCTGTAAGGCTCCCTTTCCCAGCCCATAAAACTTCTGCTGAGAGGGGGCCGGCCTGGTGGCATAGTGGTTAAGTTCACATGCTCCACTTTGGCAGCCCAGAGTTTGCGAGTTCTGATCCTGGGCACAGACCTACGCACCACACATCAAGCCATGCTGCGGCAGCATCCCACATGCAAAACAGAGGAAGACTGCCACAGATGTTAGCTCCAGGACAATCTTCCTCAAGCAAAAAGAGCAAGATTGGCAACAGATGTTAGCTCAGGGCCAGTCTTCCTCACCAAAAAAAAAACTTTGCCTTAGAGCTAAGTTCCAGTTCCCACTGCCCAGCAGGTGTGAGAGGAAGGCTAGTCTTCAACTCTACAATTGGAGAGAATGGTATTAGTTTACATTCTAAACTTTAGAGTCACACACAGGACTTTAGGCCTGGAGCAAACCTTTATTTGAATAAGGCGACTGAGAACCAGAAAGGCAAAGTGGCTTACCCAAGGGCTTAATGTAGGTGCCTTTTCTTACTTACCAGGCCTCACATCACAGGTTGGAATTCTGAATAAAATGTCCCCCACACCCACATATAGTCTTTAAAACTTCACTTATATTTTGAATGAAATATGGCTTTATTGGTCAACTTAAGAACCAATAAAATAATACTGTTTCTACTCAATATATGTTCCAAACAACAAACTATAAAAGATCTTTGGAATATTATCTGTTTGTTATTTGCAAACTATCCGTATCTATGTATGGATGACCTCCAAGCACCAAATTTTGACTCAGATTTATAATTCAGTTTTAATCAGCAGCCCTCTGGCCTATCTCATTATTCATAAGATTTTTTTTAAAACCTTTTCCTTAGGAGTACCTGATTCTCACCAAGTAGTTTCATATTATTCAGGTTTTAAGAGAATTAGCAGATTATTCATTGAAAGATATAGGCTGAGAAATGATTATAATTCTGTAAAGACAATTTAAGCTCTGAAATAGATTTTCCCCGTTACTTTAAGAGAATAAAATACATGAATGCAAATTTTGAGTAATAAATTATTTTTTTATTTATAATTGCTCTGAGAACTTCTATTGCACATAAATAAAAGATGGGAAGTCATTTATTCCTGATACTAACATCACCAGTTCAAGAACTGACTTCTGTTGATATGCCTCTTACCTCTTGTATCTTGTCTTTCTAACAGCTGCAGCATTGCCAGCAAATTTTAACTAAGGCGAAAGACAGTGCTCTTTTGAAATAAATCTCACTATTTAGTATCCCTGTAAATGCATATCCATCAATCAGGTGTGTCCAATGTGCCAGGAACTGTAAGGATTGCATAGAATATGGTGAAGTAACTGTCCCTCAAAGATTTACTCTCACATATTCAAAAGGATGAAGTTTTATAATTGACTAAAATTTGACAGATACATGTGCATTTCTGAAAATGTCATAAAACATAGTATACTTTTATTATAAGTAATAAGTTCCAACTTGTGTTCGTGAAGAAATGAAGGAAGCAAGGCACTGAGGTTTTCTCTATTCTAAGCCAAATTCCTGTTGTCTTCTGGGCATTAATGAATCTGATGAGACTTGTGAGCTAAACCTTTTCTCCATAGACTGGAAGACTTTAGACAAAATTCTGCATATCTAGGACAATCAAACAGCCCCAGTCTTGGTTCTCTGCCACGCCAGGGTGCAGTGCCAGGTTAAACGGGTCATATTAGGCAGTGCCTTAGCTAGCTCACACTGGGTGGCTTGATAAGTGTTTCTTCTTTCCCTGGGAACTCCATAGAATAGAAAGGGAAAGCTGCCATGTGTATCAACAAGATTCTACATCCATGGCCGCCCTTCTTGGTTGCATCAGAATTAGAACTAAAGGACAGACAGAAACTGCTGCCTCTGGGAACAGTCTTAAGCATCAAAAGATACCCTATAAACATAGCTATGTGCATCTACAGCTGCTCTCCTCTCAGTGTCTCCTGTACTGCTTTTCTTCAGCTTGAAGTTTTCCTTCACAGCACCATGTTCATAGTTTCCTTCACTCCAACTTCTGGTCAGTTTTCCCATTATACTGATAGGAAATGATCATAGTGCTATCATGAGCGATAATGTCAGGCATCTGTGTTAAAGCTAGAAAATTTAATCAATTATCTGCATAGCTCCTTTTTTCCCTGAAGGAATATTTATTGGATGAATATTTCTCTAATATACAAAGCCTGAGTAGTAATAGAAAATATAGAAGTGTCTAAATTTTCCATGAAGTCCATGAATACAACCTCCAATTTTTATATTGTTTTGTAGCATTAAAAGTTTCTAACTTTATGCTGGCTGGGTAGCTCATATAGGATTTAGTTCTTATGAAATAGGTTTAGAGAAAATGTGCTCCAGTATATTTATAATTTGGACTGGGATTATCTTCAGTTATTTGAAGGAGTTCTTTGTAATGAGCCTAAAGTATAAAATGAAAATGTCATATATCCCAAAGAAATGACATTCACAGTGGTAAAAAGCCTTCATCTCTTTGTGTGGATTAGTATTCTGTATCCATGAGCCTTCCCTCCTTTTTCTTTCAAGCTGTCATTAAGAAATTCAAGGCAAAGAAGACAAAAATATTATAAAAAGGGATGATATCATTGATTATAAATTATCAGTTTTATTATCCCATGCCAGCAATTGAAAAGATATTTGGTATACTTGTAGAAGCCTTTACATGTCTACAACATAATTTCCTTTTCTTATTTTTAAAAATGAAACAATTCTTTGGTTTTTAATAATGTATTTCTTTTAGTCCATTACTGTTTTTTTAGTTATGGGCAATAATATATATATGATTGCTTAGAGTTGCTTATATTTTGTAGATACAGTGGTAGGGATTGTGTATCACTGAGGAACTGTGAAATTCAAAAATTGGTCTCGTTAGAAAACCTGGAAAAGTGATATAGACACTTTTAGGAGACATTTCGATAAATTCTAAATGCATTGAGTTCATACATCGAGAATTGGTTTAATTTATCCACACCAAGCTAGGCTGATTACGACCACTTACTCATGAAACATTAATAAAGCCCTGTGTTCGTTTCTAACCTGATTATAATCTGACCTCCTCACAAAGGACAGAAATAGAAAGTATCTCTGATAACATTACCCTAATGCTGGGTTCATCAATCATAATCGGCCCTTTTGTTTAATTTGTTTTAGAAAAAGGCCTTTCATGATGTGCACTGATAATCTCATCCAGCGCTCTGCCCAGCAGATTCCTGGTGCTGCTGGGCCATGAGCAGAACATTCTCAGTCTGCAGAGCAGAGCACAGTGCACTGAGGCAGAGAAAGCAGAGTTCAATGTAGTTTTGCTTTTATTATGTTACATCCCTTATGAGATTTTAACATTTTAAAGAAAAGTCTCTTTTTGGTAGGTAAAATTTTCATTTGGGGTATATTAAACATCTTGCTCAAAAAAGGATTTTAAGCAAACAGCATAAGAATTTTGGAATTCTTATACAGTAACTCAAAACAGTGGGATAGATATCTTGTGTTTGGGTGTCTGCTCTGCCGCCAACTAGCCAGGACACCTTGGACACATAAGGGACCTGTAACTCTTGGAGCTGCAGTGTCTTCCTTATCTCTGAAACTGTGGATTCATTCATTCCATAAATCTTTATTGAGAGCCAGCTCTCAGCAAGGCATTATGGAAGCACAATGAAGAATTGGACATAGATCCTACTCAAAAGAAAACTAGACTAGAGAAATTCCTTCATTATCCCAGTCATTAGAGCCCTCTTATACACTTCATACTGCTCTGGGCTCTGGAAACACAAGCGTGAGCAACACAGTGAGTGGCCTTCTGGAGCACACACTCTTGTTGGGAACACAGACAAATAAACATACAGTCACAGTAAAAGCTGGCAAGCACTAGAATCCTTTCATTCAACAGATGATTACTGAGTACTCCAGAAGCTGTTTCCTGTATTTGCAGTTTACCACTGAACAGATAAAGATCCCTGCCCTCACAGACCTTACTTTTGATCAAAGGGAGACAGACGATAAACAGTAAATAAATCAGTAAGCTACCTAGTTTGTTAGAAGGTGATCCATACTGTGGGAAAAAAAGTAATGCAAGGTAAGGGGATCAGGAATCCAGGAGAGGGTGGTCAGAATCCCCTTCTCGTGAAGGTGAGACCTGAACTAAGACCTGAAGGACATGAGAGAGTGAACCAAGTAGCTTTCTTGGGGAAAGAGCATTGCAGGCAGAGGGAACATATGGAGCAAAGGCTCTGTGGCTGTGAGAGATGGTGGTGGTTTGGACCAGGAGTAGCAGTGAAGGTAGTAAGAAATTAGTTGATTCTGGATGGGCCAACAGTCTCCCACTGCAGCTTCCTAGGAGTGACCATTTTCCCTCAGATTTCTCTAGTCTTACAGTGCCAGGTAAAGGCGGGGCAGGGGTGGTATGCAGAGTGATGATGGCAAGAGCAGTGGAGATAGATCCACTACATTTTAGTAATTTCTGCTAGGAATGGGATGGCTGTGGAGGATTTATTGCCTATTGTCAGCTTAGAGTTTCAGCAGAAATTCAAGCAGCAGGAAAAGCCCAAGTCAACATGTTTATCTTCCACTAGATTGTGGTCTTTTTGAGGACATAGAATGCGTATTCATCTATATATCCTCCACAGCTAGTGTCCTACATATGGTAGGGGGTCAGTAATTTGGAGCTGGAGAAAGATTAGATAGACTATGTTCACCTTGTTTATTTGCATTTCAGGGGGATGTGCTCCTGGAGATCAGAGATTTTCTCTTGTTTATCACTGTATCCCTGGGGCCTAGAACACTGCCTGGCACATAATAGATGCTCCACACTGAGTGAATGAATGAAGAATGAATGAATGAATGAATGGCTCTTCCCTCTGTTTGAAATCCTCTTCCCCCAGATGTCCTCACAGTTGTAGTCTTTAATTGTCGCAAACTCGAGGCAGCCTTCTCTGACCACCTTCTCTAAATTACAGTCCCTTCCCCATCCATACATACTCCTTAACTTTCTTCCTTGCCTTTCTCTTTTCCTTAGCACTTTCCACCTTCTGACATACCTCTATCTTACTAATTATTTCGGGTTTTGTAGGTCAATCTCCACTACAGAGTCAACTCTCTGGTAGGGATTTTGGTTTCTTTTATTCACTGCTGTAATCCTAGGATCTAGAAGAGTGTCTGGCATATAGCAGATCGTCAGTCAATATTTGTTGAATGAATAAATGAGCTTCTTTCCCACCCCTACCCTCACTTCCTCACATTTCTTTTCTTCCTCTTTCGACCAATACAACTTTCCCATTGCTTAATTAATCAATAAATAAATATTTATTAAACACTTTTTCCCATGCTAAGAGCTATGGGAAATGCAAAAGAAGCTTTAGATGTGGTTCCTATATTCAAAGCAGTTATATTCTAATTGAGGATACAGTATTGCAAGTTTGAAACAACAATTAAGTGCTAATTGCTAATAACCCCATTCCTTTGTATAGCACTTTATAATTGATATGTAAATTGATTTTCACAAGTAAATTTGCATACATTATCTTACTACATTAAACAGGAGGCTATTGATGATAAGTGTCATAGAAATTCATAGAAGAATTCATAGTGTATGGCTGGAGAACTCAGGAAACAAACATTGGACTTGAGTAAGAAGGATGGATATTACTTGAAAAAGAAGCAGGAGGATAAAATGCTTTCATCTTAAAGAGAAAGGAGTAACAAAGGCTCAAAGGTCATACCACTGTGGGTGCCTGGGGCTGTGAATTTTCTGTGCTCATGGAGCCAGGGATATGTATCAAAAGGTCTGAAGAAATAGTAGGGGAGGGTAGGATCAAGGTTTGAAACGCCTTAAGGGTCAGGTAAAGTTTACAGTGAATGTGTTATGCTAGGAGGAGCCTTGGAATATTTGAAATAGAGGATGACAATATGCACATGATGGTTTCAGAAGCCTATTCCACCAGAAGGATGCAGGATGGGTTGGATTAGAGAAAGAGGTCGAAGTCTAACGCAGTATCCCATAGTGGAGAGCACTGAGAGCTAAGACTTCGATGGCGCTAGTGGGAATGGAAAATATTATTATAAATTATACATCCACTAATCAATCAAGTAATAGAATAATTTAAGCCCCCCAAAATAACCATTTAAAACAACTGTGTTGTCTTTTATTTAAAATAATGGACTCTTTCACTGGGTAATAGATATAACTTCAGTTTAATCATAAAGAGAAGCTCTAGCAAAGATACTACATTCCATAGAGCTAGCAGTAAGATTTTCTGATTGTCCACTTAAATATATGCAACTCTATTTGCATATTTTTTCAATTATTTCAATTTTTCAATATCAGAATTTTTTCATTATCAGGAAAAGATTTTTGAGGCAGTGAGAGAAAGGGCTGGAAATATTCTTGCTCTAGTGTAGAAGAGGAGATAGAAATTCAGTATTCTTAAATAAAAGAATTCACGTGAAATGAACATTCCTCACAGTTAATTCCACTAGCCTAGTCTCCTTTTTTTGTAAGTTTCAGAGACACTTTATCCTAAACCCTCTAGAGAAAGAATTTTCTACCATCTAATACCCACGGGACAATATGGAAATTAGAATTAGGTAACTATTATCCATCTGAGAGATATCCTCTCTGGTTTAAATCTCACTCTTTATTTCCTTCCTCCCAGATCCCCAGGGTCCAGTTATGGATTGGGAATTGGTTTATCTAGGCTTAAAGCAATTGCTTCTGCTTTTAGATATGCAAGTAGAGGGTAAAGCAAGCTATTAAGACCATTATAACTCTAATAGCTTAGTAATCAAGTATTGCTTTACATTTTTCAGTTGTAAGTATTTGCAATAAAATCTTATTTCAAAGTCCAAAATGGGTTTGTGCATGAAAATATAGTTCTGAAAAGAACAAATAAGCAGATAATATGTATTTAGTAACAGATTAATACTACCATTTAAGTCTCGGTGTCAGGTTTCAGCTTTCGATAAGTCTTTATGCTTTAATTTTGTGATATCTAAAATTTGATTCTTAGATATGCATTTGATTTAGAACCAAATTTAGCCTTTAAATGTTCTAACTGCATTGTCTTTCTTGTGTGCACAGTAACTAGCAAGATAGCCAATCTGTAAGACTTTATCTGTTTAATCTACTACCTTATTGTTTCTTGGTCATTTAATTGTATAAACCCTCCCCCCAAAAAATACTGAGGCAAAATTATTTAAGGACAAGTAATTATTTATTGATTCACTCTGCTGCCTCTCTAACATATATAATAGAATAGGGTAACTATACACATAGAGATTTATTTAAATTTAATTAAAGATTATTATAAACAATTATGAACTAATAAGTTTTAAAACTGAAATGAAATGGATAATTAGTGAGGAAAATATAAAATGTCAAAATTGGCACTAGAAGAAATAGAGACTTACATGCCTTAAAGAAGTTTAAGTAGTAAAATCTTCCCATCCCCCAAAATATCCGAGCCCATATTATTTTACAGGTGAGTTCTACCAAATTTTCAAGAGATGAGGAATTCATTCTTATGCAAGTTGTTCCAGGAAACATGGAAAGCCATCCAGCTCATTTTGTGAGGCTAGTGTGATCTTGATTCCAAAAGTAGTTAAAGGGAGGAAAGGGAAAAAAGAAATAGGCCATTTCAGGTATGGATATAAATACAAAAATTCTAAATAAAATGTCTAACAACCCAACAGTGTATTAAAAATTAGTGCATTTGTGTGTGTGTGTGTGTGTGTGTGTACATGTATTTCGTCAAGACTAACCCTTTATGATCGGGGAAAAAGACAAGGATGTTCCATATCACTACTCTTGTTTTACATAATTCTCAAAGTTGAGAACAATTCTATTAAAAAATAAAGAAGTTATACATCTATCTAATAAGAGTTGCCAGAAATAAAATCAACTTGCAGAAATCGATAGCATTTTTCTACATCATCAATAACCAAGTGTAAAATTTAAATTTTAGAAAGGTAAAATTACATCAAAACTTATGAACTATCTGGAAGTTAACTTAATCAACAATACTCATGTCCTTTATGGAGAAAATTTTAAATTTTAATGCTAATAAAGTACATAGAAAATGATCTGTATATATAAACAGACATTCTGGTACCTTGGATGGGAAAACCTAATATCAGTTTTCTCAGATTCATCTATGAATTTATTGGAATCCCAACCAAAATTATTTTGATATATCTATACACTTATTGTAAAAGTTGTAGGGAAAAATAAAGGTCCACAAAGAGTTAACTCTGAAAAGGAAGAATAAATTCTACCAGATGTTAAGATATATAAGAATTAAAGATAATTAAGATAAATGAAGATAGCAATAGACATAAAAAGAGTGCAAAGAGCAGGAGACACACACATATCTAGATAAGTAGATGGTAGATTAGGTAGGAAGGGAGATAGATAGATAGAGAGATAGATAGATAGATAGATAGATAGATAGATAGATAGATAGATAGA